>NW_024582832.1:24104-27223 GCF_018398535.1 Haplochromis burtoni
AAGTGTACCTCTGGTGCAAATTACTGACCTCTGTCATCATTTTAAGTGGGGGAACTTGCACAATCGGTGGCTGACTAAATACTTTTTTGCCCCACTGTACAAAGTTATCAGAGCATTTCTGAGTGTCAAGACCTGGAGTGAGAAGTATGAAGAAATTCAAAGAGGGTCACAAAGTTTAGAACAAGCCTGGCAAAAGAAACTAATGAGAGATGGGTATAAAGACCCCAGAAAATCTGCCAAGACACTAGTGAGTGACTTAGCCAAAGAAGGCAATCACTAGAATCCTGCACAGGATTGGATTGCAAGGCTACAGACCAAGACAATCTCTACTTCTGCACAAGAGACATCTTCAAACCGCTAAGAACAACCTGGAGTAAAATTATGTATACTGAAAGTGTGTCCTTTGGTCACATAAGATGAAACTAGAGCTCTTTGGCCGTAGAAATGCTGCTTATGTTTGGAGAAAGAAGGGGCATGCAACATGAAGAACTGTCCCTGCAGTGAAACACGGCGGCATGAGCACTATGCTGTGAGGATGCTTCAGTGTTTCTGGAAGTAGGAATCTTGTCAAGGTGGAAGGAATCATGAGAAAAGAAGGATAAGTGAAATTTTTTTAAAGAAAACCTCCAGCAGTCTGTAGCAAAACTGATTCTGAGTCATCGCTTTGTCTTCCAACATGACAACAACCCAAAACATACATTGCTTCTGGAGAACTACCTCCAAAAGACCAAAGAGAATGTTATTGTATGGCCTGCACAATGCTCTGGCTTTAATCCCTTTGAAAATCTTTGGGATGAACTGGAAACTCAGGTCCATGCAGGAAGACCATCAAGTCTGGAGGAGTCTGAGAGACTCACCCTAGAAGACTGGACTGGGATTATTTAGGAGACATGTGTGAGACTTGTTGAAAACAACAAGTGTCTGCAGACTGTTATCCAGTAAAGGATATACTGTTAGCATCAAGGGGGCTAATCATGAGTTTTTTGGTTTTTGTGAAACAATTTTGTTTTTTTGCACAATATATAATAATGTAAGGATCCAAAATAAAAGTAGGATGTTTGGAAAAATTCCCTGCTCTATTTAAAAGAATTTGGGAAATGCTTAAAAAAATAGGAAATTTTTAAGGGGGGCTAATAATTTTGTCCTCATCTGTATATCACAGATCTACACGGTGTATAGTGACACCAGCACTAATGAAGATCACATCAAACAGGAGCACGGTTTCAAATCCTTGGAATAGCTGTATTGATCTGTAATGTTCTCTGTCTGCACTCTGGCTTTATTAACTCACAACAGCGGAAGAATGGAATGAAGCCCAAGCCACAGTCATATAAGGTTACCCAATATCGGTTAGGCTCAGTGCATATAATGGGTGGTTAATGTCATTCTCAGTTAATCCTTTGTCATGCGATTCACCAGACTGGTCTTAGAGACAAAAGAAAGACCTGTTTACAGCTGAGGCACATGAAAAAAGAAGTTTATTGAATCTAAAATATGAGCTTTAATATTTGATTGATTCTTACTTGGTGAACTTTAGGTTCCAATTAGTAGTTGGGCTGCATCGTGTCTCCTGGTGCCTCGCTGCTGGCTCAGTTTACAGCATGATTTATAGAATTTCAGTGGCAAACGCCTTGACTGAATGTTTAATTCAACACAGAAATCCCTAAAGGGGAAGCTCTTGTAATAGCTATGAGTTGCTGGCTCCAATTAGAGAACACAGAAGCGAATGAGAACACCACTGAATTAGTTTCAGTAAATTGGGGGTCAAACAGTGAATTCCCCTACTTTTACCCCTACTGGTTAACACTTCATTGACAGGAATTTTACTCCATAGTGATCAGCAAGTTTTCTTAATGGGTCTTCAAACAGAAAGAGACTACCAGTCCTGTAGCAAACACAAACCTTGGAATGCCAGTAAATTTCAATCACTTTTAGTGATGACAGGCAACATATCTATTAGGGATGATCCTGAGCAGACCCTGAGTTAAACGTTGGGCAAAATCTCACTATTAGATGTCAGTAGATTACAAATTGCAGTTAATTTAATTCTGATTTTGTACCCCTCCCAATTCAAATTCATAATCCCAGCTATGGTGGCTGCTGAAGGACAAACATCTCTGGTCACTGTTCATCTGTAGTGAGTTCAGGCTGTAAGTCTGCTGTTTACCTCAGCTGTCAATATGACTGCAGCGTCCGTATCCCGAGTGTCACATCTATTTACTATAGAGAAAGCTGTACATTTTTGTGAAAGGAGTCCGATATGAGTCAATGTGCTCACTTCTGACTGATGACAGTGATACTGGCGTTGCAGCTGTTTGTTTGTTTGTTTTAGCTCTGTTAGCTGCTGTTGAGCATTGTTAGCTGGCATTAGTAACATTTTCTTTGAAGTGGATGTAATATTTTTTACACAGACACTTAAATTCTCATACAATTTAAGAATGTTATCAAGCTGTTTATCAGAGGGAATGTGTGATTTTCAGGGCACTCAGCCTAACACTTAACAACGGGAGGATTGCATGTCTAATCTGCTGACAATAAGCAATTGCGAAAGGAAGGGAAAGACATAACCACAAAGAGACAATTAAAATAAATGCAGGAATGTTAAATGGTCATATTTAGCTTGCAAGAGCTACTTGTGAAATTCAAATCTTTGAATTAAAATAATCTCCTAAGGTGTACTACATATGTGGCCGACTCTAACCACTTACATAAAATGTGATTAGGCAGAAGGCAACGCCCAGCTTGGCCACGGTCCAACGCGGCAACATGGTGGCTTCTATGAACAGCCTGCTCATATGTATTTGTAATGGAATAGGTCCAAGTTTATAAGTAACTTGTACATAAACGTTTACAAGATTTACATACGTAAATAGTCATATATAGTTTGGTGGATAATAATCTTTGAGAGCGTGTGTGGGAAACCGTCCAGAAGTGGTGGCTCGTCATTTGCGACCTCTGGAAAACTCAGAAGTTGATGTTTTTGAACCGTAGCGGTGAGAGAGAGGAAGGACGCTAGCATCAACTAGCTAGAGGAAGATTTCAACTCCACGGAGCATCAAGTGGTTACCTTTCTACGGTCCAAAGGTGTGGAAGTGGATTATAACAACATTGAGGCTTGC
>NW_024582832.1:27525-86290 GCF_018398535.1 Haplochromis burtoni
TGACACACAACACAACACATGGCACAGTCCAAAAGAACTTCATCTGCATCCGGCAACAATATCAACATAACTCATTGGAATTCTCTTTATGATAATCTGGAACTGAGAACATTTCGATACACAGACCATAATGTTCTAGACTTAGAAAAGGATATAGACCCGGAAAATAATTTCTTCTACAACATTAGCAGTAACTGCTGCTACTTCACTGATGAACAGTTTAAGCACACCATCAACACGGAAAATAAATTATCAGTAATCCATTTTAATAGCAGAAGTCTGTATGCCAACTTCAACAATATAAAGGAATATCTAAATGAGTTGACAAATCCATTTGGAATTATTGGCATTTCTGAAACATGGATCAATGCGGAGAAAGGAATGGACTTTGGACTGGAGGGATATGAAGTGAATTTTGTAAATAGAAGGAAGAAGAGTGGAGGGGGAGTAGCTGTGTATGTGGATAAAAACCTAAACTACAAGGTGGTAGAAAGTATGACAACTGTAATTGATAATTTACTAGAATGTATAACAATTGAAATTTATAAGGAAAAAGAGAAAAATGTAATAATTAGCTGTATATATAGAACACCTGGCTCTAGTATTCAAGTTTTTAATGACTTCATAGAGGAAATATTCTCTAAAACAAATCAAAAAGTTATGTTTATCTGTGGTGATTTTAATATTGACCTGTTGAATCTGAAAAAGCATAAAATGACCGACGAATTCCTAAACACTATGTACAGTTTGAGTTTACATCCTAAAATAACCAGGCCTAGCAGAATTACAGATTGTGCCACCTTACTTGACAATATTTTCACAAACAATATGGAAAACAACATTGTGAGCGGAATATTAATTAATGACATCAGTGATCACCTACCAGTTTTTGCAGTTTATGACACTAATTATAAGAAAAATCAGCATGCAGAACAACTGAGATACAGACGTGTAAGGACAGAAGAAACTGTGAATGCACTTAAGAACGATCTATTAAATCAGGACTGGGACAATGTGTACAAAGAAGCTGATATTGATATTGCATATGGCATATTTTTAAGAATATTCATGGAGTTGTACGATAAAAACTGTCCAACAATAAAATACAACAGAAAGCACAAATATTCAGATAGACCATGGATCACTAAGGGTTTACAAAATGCATGTAAAAAGAAAAATACACTCTATAGGGAATTCCTAAAACAAAGAACAAAAGATGCTGAAAATAAATATAAAAAATACAAAAATAAGTTGACCAATATTATACGTGTATGTAGAAAGGAGTATTATAGTAAAATATTGAACAACAATAAACATAATATGAAGGGAATATGGGATGTTTTAAACGGTATCATTAAAAATAATTCTGGACAACAAAGTTATCCTCAATACTTTATCGACAATGGCAATATTATGGAAAACACTGCTGATAAGGTCAACAGCTTTAATCATTATTTTGTAAATATTGGACCAAAACTGGCAGAACAAATTCCTGAGTCACTGCCATCAGTAGACTGTAGTGAAAACCTGATTGATAGGAACCCTAACTCAATGTTCCTCACATCAGTGGAGGAAAAAGAAATAATTGACATTGTACACATGTGTAAATATAAAACATCTACTGATTGTAATGATATTGACATGAAAATCGTCAAGAAGGTCATTGAAGGAATTGTAGGACCTCTAACATATATTTGCAACTTATCATTTCAGACGGGAAAAGTGCCAAACAAAATGAAAATAGCTAAAGTTGTGCCGCTGTATAAAACCGGGGATAGACGCCACTTCACAAATTACAGGCCTGTTTCTTTACTACCACAATTCTCCAAAATCCTAGAAAACCTGTTTAATAAACGATCAGACAAATTCTTAGATAAATATAAATTACTCTCTGACAGTCAATATGGATTCAGATCAAAAAGATCAACATCTCTGGCATTAATTGAATCAATTGAGGAGATTACAAATGTTATAGATCAGAAACAGTATGCAGCTGGAGTATTTCTGGATCTCAAGAAAGCATTCGACACAATCAATTAGGGCTGCACGATTAATCGTTAGAAAATCGCGATCTCGATTCATACTTATGTGCGATCTCATTTCCAAATGACAACGGTTTAAAAAAAAAGAAAAAAAAAAAAAGACGAAAAAAAGAAAAAAAAGAAAAGGTAGAGATTTGATAGGGTGTTCTTGTCTAATATTTTCATGTGTGTGCGGGTGCACGGATATGTTGGTATGGGTATATATGTATATGTATATGTATATATATATATATATATATAAATTACACATAACATATAATGTAGTTGCAAGGAGGTATTTCTGTAGTCTATTTATACTAGATAGTGGAAAAGGGGTGGGATTAAATAAGCTTATGCTTCTTCCTGCTCCTTTTTGAACATGAATGTTATTTGGAGTTGTGGTTGCTTGTTTTCCTTTTGTTTTGCTTTGTTCATTTGTCTTTTTTAATTCTATTTTGTTGTACTTTTTCAACATGTTCAAAATAAAGATTCAATCAATCAATCAAAAGCTATTTGCAATCTTTAAATTTAAACTAAAAGTAACTTATAAGACGTATTACATATGTGGTCGGTCTCTAGCCACATACATAAAAAAAGATTATGAGAATACATTAATTTGTAGTTACACAGTAAACAATGTATATTTGAGTACAACAATTTTTTTCTATTAAATAGCCTCAAAAAATGATTTACTGTGCCTTAAAACTTATATGAGGTTTTATGCAATTAATTTACATGCATACAAGTCACTGAAGAGAATGAAACATACCATTCATTGATATATGGTTGGTAAATACATTAGACTGTTGACTAGCCAACAGGATCCTGGAATGTTGCCTAGCGACCAGCCATGTGCTAGATACAGTGATGCCTGATGAGCGGTTCTGTGGACAGGGCTTTAGATTCACCCAGAGCACAAAGAAACACGTATTCATATAGCACCACACAAATCAGTTTTTAAGAGCCTATTTACAAGAAGAGACAAAAAAAAAAAAAAACTAGTGGAAACACTTTTTTAACTCAAGAAATGTTAATCAATCAAAGAAAGCTATATTGAAGCAAGTAGGTCTCAAATGTAAAGTATGAGGAAATAAACTTATTCTCATTTTTTGAGCAGTTAGATGAGCAAACTAAGAAGGAGTTTGGCTGCTTTTCACTAGCCAGAACAAGCAACCCACCCAGTACCACAGTGACCTTTCTAATAAGCTAGCTAGCCACTGAACATTAGCTGAAAATGTCAAACCTCCAAAGTCTCATTTAAAAAAAAAAGTAATTTAATAAAGAGTTCATTCATCATTGGGTACTTGTGTAGTACTCAACATTTGTCTGCCTGTTAGCGGCTTTTCTTTAAATACACACATACTGCTACTATGGATGTGCTGTTTCCATTAAGTTTTTCTCACACTTTACATATTCCGCTGTAATAAATATTTCATCTGTGGGTTGGTTTGCTTGGATGATTCTAAGCAAAAACATTCAATTAATGGCAATAAAACATGTTAGTGATGAAAAAAGGAATCAGTGGCATCAGAAGCAAATGAAAATATCAGAGACAGAGAGCATTGTGGGTAATTGAATACATGCTGAGTTTGTTCTTGCAGTACAAACAAGATCCTTCCAACTTCTGAAAAAAAATCTAAGTAATGTAAGATCAATATTCCTCTCTCATGGGGAGCCATAGTGGAAAGACTAATTGAGTTGAATTGTGCTGACAGCTACAGTAACTCACCTCATTACAGTGGTAAAATGCAACACGTCGACTGATTTCTGCACATTGAGCTAAATTACTGTGAAAGGATTCATCTGCTACCACTTTTTTTAAAGCTAAGCATCACAGTGTGGTAATGTGTAGTGCAGAGGTTAAATATGAAATCAGTCAGGCTTGTGTAAAGCTAAAACCCATCCACCAGATAATGTGCACCAAAATGCAGGGATCCATTTTTATCATTTCAGACAAGTCGAAAAGAGAATTACATACTTGTCAATGGGTGAAATCAGTCCTGGGGATTCAGTGATTTTCTTCTGTCGGTAAAGAGAAGCGTGGAGTGTGACACCCTGCTCTGATCCCTATCTCTTTAGTGAATCTTTTTGGATACGAGACAGGCTGTCAACAGGCTGTGTGTATGTGTGTGTGTGTATATATATATATATATAACATTCTGTAATATATAAAACAGGACACGAGATGAATGTTACTGGAGGTAAACTTACTTTTTTTTCAGTTGCTATAGATATTCTATTATATGTGTAGCTGTGCGCTCAATATTGATTTATTTATAGTGCATCAAAACGGATGTTGTTGGTGTGCTTCCCATGATGCCTTCAGGTTTTCAGAGCATTGCAATCACAAGCAGAGATGGAGTGTTGTTTGCATGCAGTGCGAGCACTCCTCAATAAAGCTACGTGAACATGGCAGGATGTGAATTGTGCTATTTTAGTGAATGATACAAACATAACAGAGACCCACCCGGGTTGCACCCAGTAAGTAGAGGAGCTTATGTTAGTGCAGGAAAGATTAGTCCAGTAATTGATGAGCAGTAGACGTTAACTAACTAATTTAATGCTCAGTGAATGCGGTAAGTCATTCATCAAGCAGATCTGGCAAACCATTACTAAAAGCTCATTCGTGACCATGAAACAGACTTTGGAAAAGAAAAAACAATCTTAACTCAGGGTCCATTTACTGGATGTTTGCTGTTTAGCTCTAATGCAAAGTGACTGGGTAAGGAATTGGACTAGTGTGTAACACAAGCCGTTTGAAGATGTCCTCTTGGTTGATGGAAAATTATCATTTTTTATTGATTTGTGAAAATCCACTCATCAAATTCAAGTAATCAACTGAAATAACAAAATCTGTTGCTTTTTTCGAGTGTTGCAAATTGTTGCAAATCCTGTTGTTGCTGATTGCCGCAAGTTCCTTATTCATGTCTGTGGTTCTCAGGTTCACTTCCAAAGGGTTTTCTACCCCTTTGTAATTAGGAGAAACATCATATTTCGATAGAGATGACAGCAATTTCTAACAATTTGGACTATTTCATCATCTCCCTGGGACTTTCTACATGAATTGCAGCCTTACGGTGAGGTTGTGATTAAAAGGATAGTTCAAAACCGCAGACCTGCAGATTATTAGCATCCATTATTCATGAACTTTGTGGCGATTTATTCATGTATCGTGATGAGACCCGGCCCCATCACTCAAGTGAAAGGAGAAAAAAAATACTCCTCTCACTGCACAATCCACAGCCAAAAAATGACAACACTTTTAAATGGCTTGCTGTGCCTATGAAGTTGTGCTAATCCTCTCGTAAAGATAAGACAACGTGAAGTGATGTGATGAAACTTTAATGAACCTTGTGGGAAAACATAATTACAGCTTGCATTGCAGCAGCCAATAGGATGCAAATAGAGCAATATAAAGATTAAAGAAACAGACCCAGCCCTGGGTCAAGGCTTGAACATTTGAAAGGTGAACCCTGTCCTTTCATTCACATGTTTTTAGATGCCTTTTGATTTGTGCACAGCTGTCACGCTTGAGGGAGTCAAAGGAAGCAAAGTGAATTGTCCTGCAGATATAAGGCTCAAGGGAGCCAGTATACCGCTGGTGCTCAATGAAGACATAATTCCATTTTCATTTGGCTGGATCACGTAAAATCTAACACGATAGAGGCTGCTGAGCCAGTGACAGCTTACTGCTTGGAATTAATGATGAAAGCCTCACAATGTAGTGCTGATTCTGAATGTGAAAATCAAACACATGTTCCAGTTACATCTTATTAGTTACTGAAAGTGGATGTCTTTAGCCCCCCGCCAGATTTATTTTAAACCCTGCTGATTTGTTAAGTCTGCCCTAACTAACAACAAAATGATCAGTCTATAATTTCAATGGTGGGTTTATCTGAACAGTGAGACACAGAACAAAGACAAAAAATCCAGAAAAATGCATTTCAAAAAAGTTACAAACTTCTTCGCATTTTCATGAAGGAGGTAGTTGATCCTCAATATCTATCAGCAAGATTTCTGGCTCACAGGTTTATCTTACGCAGGTATCTATTCAGATTCTAAACTCTGCACCATGTCCAAGCCCAAAGCACTTTCCAAGGATGTCAGTGACAAGAATGTGGACCTACACAAGGCTGGAATGGGCTACAAGACCATCGCCAAGCTGCTGGGTGAGAAGGTGACAACAGTTGGTGCCATTATTCGCCAGTGGAAGAACCATAAAATAACTGTTAATCTCCATCGGTCTTGAGCTCCATGTAAGATCTCATGATAATGAGATAATAAGAGCAGTGTGGAACCAGCCCAGAACTATTCAGGAAGAACTTGTCAATGATCTCAAGGCAGCTGGTACCATATTCACCAAGAAAACATTTGGTAACACACTACCCAGTGAAGGACTATAATCCTGCAGTGCCTGCAAGGTTCCCCTGGTCAAGAAAGCACAGGCCTGTTTGGAGTTTGCCACTGAACATCTCAATGATTCAGAGGGGGACTGAGTGAAAGTGTTGTGATCAAGTGAGACCAACATTGAGCTATTTGGCATCAACTCAACTTTGGAGGAGGAAGAATGCTGCCTATGACTCCAAGAACCCTGTCCCCACGGTCAAACATGGAGTTGGAAACAGTATGCTTTGGGGTGTTTTTCTGCTAAGGGGACAGGACTACACTGCATCAAATGGAGGATGGATGGGTCCATGTACCATCAAATCTTGGGTGAGAACCTCCTTCCCTCAGCCAGGGCATTGAAAATGCATTGTGGGTGGGTATTCCAGCATGACAAGGCTGAAGAAGAAGCTCAAGAAGAAGCATAATAAGATTTCGGAGTGGCCTCCAGACCTTAATCCCATAGAAAATCTGTGGAGGAAGCTGAAGGTTACAGTTGCCAAACATCAGCCATGAAACATTTATGACTTGGAGAGGATCTCCAAAGAGGAGTGGGACAAAATCTCCCCTGAGATGTGTGCAAAACTTGTGGCCAACTATAAGACACATCTGTCCTCTGTGATTTGTCACCAACTGCTGAAGCACGTTTTGCAAAGGGGTCAAATACTTATTTCCTTCATGAAAATGCAAATTAATTTCTAAGTTTTTTGAAATGCATTTTTCTGGATTTGTTGGCTATTGTTTTGTCTCTTACTGTTCAAATAAACCTACCACTGAAATTATAGACTGATCATTTCTTTGTTAGCAGGTAAACGTACCAAATCAGCAGGGGTTCAAATAATTTTTTTCCCTGAGTATATGTTCCCCTGATGTGATGGGATCCAAATGCGTTAGCTTTGTGTCTGACTGAACACTTTAAAGCAGGGGTGTCCAACTCCAGGCTTTGAGGGCTGCTGTCCTCCAGGTTTTAGAGATCACCATGGGTCAACACACCTGAATCAAACGACTAGTTCATTACCAGGCCTCTGGAGAACTTCAAGACATGTTGAGGAGGTAATTTGGCCATTTAAATCAGCTGTGTTGGATCAAGGACACATCTAAAACCTGCAGGACACCGGCCCTTGAGGCCTGGAGTTGGACACCCCTGCTTTAAAGGTCATGACAGCAATCACAACTATCCATGCCTCACCTGTCAAATCAAGTAAAAAAAATGCAATAAGATTAAAACAATCCTCTGTGATCCAGAAGAAGGCTTTTTCCCTTTGACCCTGTGTGAGAGGGGCATAGCAACATCTGCAGCATCCGACATCCACACATTTCTCAAATGATGAAAAGAATGGAATTTAACTCAACTCAACTCTACTCAGTTTTATTTATATAGCAGCAAATCACAACAACAGTTACCCCAAGGTGCTTTATATTGTAAGGCAAAAACCCTAAAATATTAGAGACAAACCTTAACAATTGGATGAGACCTATGAGGAAGGACTTGTTGGAAGGAGGAAAAAAGTCCCTTTTGAACTGAAAGAAAACTCTGGGCGAACCAGGTTTGGATGGAATAGAATGTTTAAAGGTATGCTCACCCTCCTGTAGTTAAAAAGTTGTTATTATGAGGAACATTAATGTAAACGTAGCCCATGTGAGCATGGCAGAATGCTGTCACATCTCTGAAATGAGGCAGTCTTTGGCTAACGAAACAGCTTCAAAAAGCAGAGGACTCTTCTCCATCAAAGGAATAATTTATACTTGCAGTTAAGGGGGACAGAATCTCTCACGTGGCAGAGGTGATCAGCATTAACCTGCAATGTCTTCGGTTCAAAACCGGACCGTCTAATCACTCTGTACTTGTTACTGCAGACAAACTTTTTTCATAGTTTGCTTTAAAAATGTTATTTAATTTGTCTATTTATAGGGAGGACATTACTATGAATATGCCAGTTTGAATCAACTTTCATCTTCACTCCTTTGGCAAGATGCTCTCCAGCCAATTAAGCTTAGAGTTAAGTCACAGAAGCAGGATAAAAGCAACGATACAAAGAGCTTTTTTTTCTCACACTAAAAAGTAATGTCATGCTGCACACACTCATAAGGCACAATTTATCCCACAGTGTTTCATAAAATACTTCTAAATACACCCACACAGAGACAAGCACAGCTATTAGGCAAACAGCAGAGGACATGGGGCAAGTTGGTAATAAGATACCAAAACAATAATGACAAAAGATCAAAAATACATCATTTTAATGTGCACACTGAAGTCACATAACCGTAGCAGCTGCGGCTCAACAGCTCTGGCAATAGGCTTTCAAGTGTGTAGTTAAATTAAATACTATCAAACATACCTTATTATTAAAAGCACTGAGTCAAATTCTAAAAACTGGGTCATTTATGTGGGTCTTTAAGTTTTGCAAACATTGAAATTCAAAATATGCATCTGTGTGGGAGGACAACAACAGTCACTTCAAAGTGTTTTAAATTGCAAGATAAAGTCCCTAAAATATTAGAAAGAAACCCCCACAATCAGATGGCGACAGTGGGAAGGAAAACCTCTCTTTTTAACAGGATTCAGTAAGGGCTGTCTCGGTGTTCACTGTGGCACAAAGATGCGTTTTAAGCCCCACAAACACGCGCTGTTTGAGTCCTGCTTCTACTCCTGATGAGCAATGCTTGCCTTAAAGGTGATGTGCTACATTCTGTGCGCAGGCTCTGCTGTAAACCTCCGGACTTCTCGCATGTCTCTGTGTTTAATCAGAGGACTCAGTCAGCACATGGCCAGCCCCGACCTTGTCCTGTCAGATACTCTCATTCTCAAACAGACTCGCTGTGGCAGGCCGGTGTTAGTGAAGGGAGCATCCCAAAAACCCTCTGGCTGGGCCATCCAGCACCCACTGATGCTTAGCTGTATGGCAGCGCTGAAAGAAGGAAATCTTATGAAACACACTGTAGATGACTGTTTCATTATATTCTTTTTTTAAGATCTCAGTGTGCCACCACATGTCTGTATGATCAATTTGTATAATTAAACCAGTCTATGTTTTTGCTTAACCCTGTATCTGTATCGGAGCCTTTGTAGTCACTATGCATTTTGGTTCTTTGTGTCATTATTTTCATAAGCATGTAGTCATTATCTTTGATTTGTAGTTCTCAACTGTTTTTTTAGTAACTTTGTTAGTGTTGTTCAGTTGTCATTTACCTTCTAATCAGTGACTTTGTGTCTATTTTCAGTCATTATGCATCAATTTGTAGTCATTTATGTCTCTTTATGATTTTTTTGTCAGTTGTATCTCTTCTTAGTCGCTTTTGCGTCTCACTGTAATCGTTTTGATGACTGTGGCCTGGAATTACATCTGGCTGTTGCTCAAATCTTGCTCCTCCTCCTGCCCCTACAAACTGAAAGGATATTATTGTTGATGAAAAGAGAACTGTTTAATTTTGATCTTGTTTTTCCAGTTTGGGTTGTATTCCCAAGTGAGCCACCTGACACGGTCGGCTCCGTGCTTGTGATATTGTCTTCATCTTTTTCTTGAAGATTACTACTAATGCTTCCATTCACAGGGTGAGGAGAGGAATATTGACATTAGCACGATTTAAGATGTTGATTAAGCCAAGTTATTCTGCCTTGTAATAGAGTTTGGTGTTGTTTATGTGCTCAGAGTCTTATTTCCCAGGGGAACAACCTGATCCAGGCTGTTGTCTTCATGTATTGATGCAACTATCTCCTTTTAAATTTTCTTATCTTGATGTTTTCTTTTTATTAATTCATATCTAATTTAATACAAGGGTTGCATGAATAATTAAAGTGTTACTTGCATTTGCATGCAAATGAATAAAACTGCTTTTGGATTAATTTGGGTGTATAGATCCTGGTGAAAGACGTTTGTCAGCCAGCCAGTTCAATTAATGCACCCGTGTTCATCTTATGCTGCTTTTATTTGCTTTTCCACTTCTTATTCTTTGCTTATTACTGTTACAAGTACAATTTCTTCTCTCCCAGGACTAAAGTAGCACAAAATACTTCCTCCTGGAAACTGAGCTTTTGTTAAGAGAAGCTTACAATATTCCTCCCTATAACTGAAAATGCCCTGTGTCTCTTTGTGTCTATCAGAGATGGACTCCTTGCGTATTTTGCTCTACTCGCTCATCTTCCTGCTCAGCGTCTTCGGCAACCTCCTGATCATCGTGGTCCTGATGCTGAACAAGCGCATGCGGACGGTCACCAACTCCTTCCTGCTGTCGCTGGCGGTCAGCGACCTGATGATGGCCATTTTCTGTATGCCCTTTACACTTATCCCCAACATGCTAGAGGACTTCATCTTTGGAGCCACCATGTGCAAGATTGTCACCTACTTAATGGGTGAGCATGAGACTTTTGATACCAAACCTGAGCTGAACTGTACACTTTTAGTATATGAGGCATTTAAAGAGATCCACTTCCTGTGCTGTTTTTCAAAGAAGGGATCATCTGACCTGTGTGTTTGTAGGGACTATTTTAGGGTCTTTATCTTACAGTATAACATGCTCTGAGCAACTGTTTTTATAAACTGGTGCTACATAACTGAACTGCAAAGCTGGCTCATTATAAGAGCACAACACATCAAAAGCCATGATTGACAGTGAGGCGGATTGATGTAGGAAGGGAAAATGGATCACTGTCTTGTGTGCAGCAAACAACAGCAGCTAAACACCAGTGCAGAAGTCTCACACTCTAAAGAAATTAGTAAAAACAAAACCCACTGTAGTCACTACAATAAATGCTACCTGTTTAATGGATTTAGCTGAATGGGAGATGTGACATTTATTTGCCTGTGATGATCATCTATCGGCAGAGTGGAGCTTGGAAACCAAACAAATCCTCTGAGAGTAACTTGAAAAAGGGGTTTACAAGATGGAAGCAAGCCATATGCTAGCAGAGTGTAATCAAAAGCAGAGGAAAAGAACCAAAGAAGTTGTTTTATGTAAATATGAATACAGGTGGGCCTTGGCTCTATACTCATTGCTCATGCTCCAGAGTTGCTGCCAATTCTTTTGGATGCGTCAGCCATTGTGTGCTACTTGGAAGGTCAGTGGTTTATTCCCCAGCTCCTCCAGGCTACATGTTGAAGTGTACTTCCGCAAAATAATAAACCCCAGACTTTATGAATGGGTGAATGTGGTTTGTAGTCTAAAAAGTGTTTGAGTGCTCAGTTAGAGTTGAAAGGCACTATATATATATATATATATATTTGCAATTCAGGTGCACTACAGAAAAGGAGCCTGATGTTAATGTGACAGCTGGTAATCAGGGGATGAAGTGGGCCGGGATGATCCTGAACGGCATCTGACACCCTTATTAAGAGTTATTAAATCAGCCAGTTTGTTGTATAATATTGGTATTCCTTCCGGGCAATCCCATGCACTTACTCGTCCAACAAATCAGAAAGTAATGTCACCCCACAGTCTCACCTGTATACTCTACACATTCTTTTTTTCTCCTTCTCATCCCTACCATGCATTCATACAGACACCAATAAAATTGTGATCAAGTAGCTCAAGCAGGGTTGCTTTATTTTTCAGGAAAGAAAGATGTATGAAAGAGAGGACAGGAGGAGATATTGAATACATATTTCTATGTCTGTTTCTTCTTTTAGAGGAGAACTTCAGGCCATTGATTCACACAACAGAATTTTGATCAAGTTTCAAATGGTGACAGAAAGTCAGGTTAATAACACAGAGTGAAAAGCTGTGGTATAAACAATTCATGAATTCAATTACTTTATGCAAATAAAACTTTTATGATTTATGTATTTTTGCATGGAATAAGAAAAGTAAAAAGGCCACTTTTGTACGTGTAACTGTTGTGTTCCTGCTCTGTGTCTGACAATGAATGGTAAAAGAAACACAGACCTCCAAGTCATTAACTTGCCCGCTCCAGCTCCTACAACAAAATACAAACAGTATGGAAGAGGGTTAGCTTAACCCACCACAACTTCCAAGCCAGCAAGAAGGATCTATTCATGCTAGCATAGACTGTGCCTATAACACGTATGTGGCAGACATGTACTACACATTTACAGCATCTAGCAAAGACAGGCACAGTGATGACAATAATTGAACTAAAAACACAATCGGAAACATCAGGGTGGCTAAATATAAATTATATGTGTGTTTTACAGTGCTGGTAAAGAAATGACACCAACCTCTCCCACAGGGGAATTGTAGAAAAGGGGAGAGGCCAAAGGGTTACCCTGTATTTATAGGGTTGCACCGAAGAAGAAGAATGAGGAGGGGCTCTAACTGATAATGAACTACAGGCTTGGAGGTCCTAAAAATCAGGTATAAAAGGAACGGTTTGGGGTCTAGAACACATTTTGTGTAAATATAACAATATGTAATTTATGACCTGGTTACATACGGATTAGGCTCATTATTTCAGAAATCTTACACAACTAGCACAACCAGAATAAGGGAGAGTTTACATTAATGTGATTATTATCATGTTCTTTTTTTAAAATTAAATATATGAGATCCATTTGGTCATTGGGCTTTATGTGTTTTATTCTTCTAAAAGAGAAATCTGGCCTTCTTTTGTGACTCACAGCTGATCAGACCCTGTGATCCCCCTGCCTAAAATTGCTTGATATTTAACAAGGGTCTGTCTCGCAAAGAGGCTTTTCTCTTGGCTTGTTTTAACCATCACTCTGAAAGTGCTCGAACAGTCACACATCTTCAGGAGTGTGACTTAGCGATGAGCTGGCTCTCATCAGGCCAGAGTTGAGGTGCCACGTGAGGCCTGAGTCAGACTGAAAGCAAAAGAGAGTGCCACAAAACTGAGATAGACTGCAGTACTTTGTCTCTTTGCTCCACTTTGAGCTTTTGAATGGTCGAGAAACGATATCGAGCGGTAAGGATCGCAATCCTATTATTGTTTCAGAAATCCAACGTACCATCTGTGAGGACAGGCTTGCCGAATCTCCTTTTCAATTACTGGGCTCTCTCAGCTGTGATAAGGAGGAAGAGAGCAGGAGGGGCAGCTGCTTTGGACTTAAAATACAAACTTTTTGGTTTTTTGATCACTTTTCTTTAATTTTATGCTTGTTTTAGTTAAGCTACAAAGTAGTCTCATAATGAATGAGTGAAATGATGAAGCACTGAACCACAGGAATTAGCATGGTGTCTTCTTCTGCAGATGTTGATCATTCTTTGCTGCATCTATGCAAAAAAACTGTCAAAGCATTTCATTTTCTCCCTATGAAATGATTAAGATGTCTTAAAAGATGATGAGGGAACTCTTCTAGCAGGGTAATGCATTTGAAGGAGTCACTCTTGGTGAGATAACCTCAAATGGTCTACAGCGTTACCACTAGTCTTTCTATTCTCTGGATTGGACATGGTTGCTAACATGTCACTATACCTAGTCAAAAAATATGTATTGTGTACACGTTTGTACACCCATCCTTCAGAATACTGCTCATTATAATGCACCGATCAGACACAACATTAGAACCAGGTGAACTGAAATACAGTGATCATCCTGATACATATTCAGTTTTGTGCTGCTGATCAGTACAGCACAAGCTTTTTTTATTGAAAGGTGAAGACCATAAAATATAAGAGCATAACTGTAACTATCCAAAACTAGAGACAGTGGGGAAAAACAAACTCCCTTTTAAGAGGAAGAGACCTCCAACAGTAAAGTAACTGCTGGCACACCAAGAGGCCATCTCTTATTAATACACTTTATCGCCAAAAGTATTGTCTGCCTTCAAACTCACGTGAAATCGAGTTAAATCCCATTCTTAATCCATTGAGTTTAACATGATGCCACATCACCCTTTGCAGCTACTGTATAACAGCTTCAGCTTTTCTGGGAACGCTTTCCACAAGGTTTGGGAGTATGTTTATGAGAATTTCTGGCCATTCTTATAGAAGCAAATTTATGAGGTCAGACACTGATGTTGGACAAGAGTCTAGAGTCCAGTGGCAGCATGGTTTGTACCAGTTGGTCAGCCATGGAAACTCGTTCCATGAAGCACTCTACCTGCTGTTCTTGAGCTAATCTGAACTCTACGTGAAGTTTGAAGGTCTGTAGTGATTGCCTCTGTAGAAAGTTGGTGACCTCTGCTGACCCCGCTCTGTGAATTTACATGGCCTAGCACTTTGTGGCTGAGTTGCAGTCTTTCCCAATTTCTTCCAGTTTGTTATAATTCCACTAACAGTGGACTGTGAAATAGTTAACGGCAAGGAAATTTTATGACTCATGACAGTTTCATGACAGTATTCACTGAGCTCCTGAGAGCAATCCAATCTTTCACAAATGTTTGTAGGAGCAGCTTGCATTCCTAGATACTTTATTTTATACACCTGTGGCCATGGAAGTGATGGGAACACCCATCACCATGGATAGGTGATTTAGCAGCATAACTGCAGAGTAGTTTAAGGCCACCGGCTTCAAGTCCAACTATCTAAACTAATTAATCTTTATCAAAAGACTGATTTTAAAATTAGAACTGAGAGCTGGTTCCACAGGAGAAGAGTGTGATAGCTGAAAGCTCTGCCTCTCATTTTGTGTTTGGAAACTCAAGGAAGTCTTTTATTGGATAATATGAATTTAATAAAAGATAACATTAATTCATCAGAACATTGTATTTGAAGGGATGATTTTTCATTTTTCAACGAACTTTTACGACACCCCAACTCAGCACCTAATCTCTCCATTTAAATTGTGGTCTGATTGGATTATTGCCACAGACACATGACTGGACTGACAAGAAACCAAACTTCTGTCAGGCCAGTTCATATTTGATGCAGTACAATTGAAATCCCAGCAGTCATAGCCCTGGTCTCATCAGGCAGTGAGATCAGAAACTAGTGAAAGTTAGAAAACGGGAACAGATATTGAGAGAAAAGGAGAGGAAGGACCTGAGCTCAGTCTTGAAAAACAAAGTGTTATTCATAATTTCCTGTCTTAAAGAGTCCTATTAACAGTCAACTTTCTTTTTGGCATTTCCTCTATCCCCCTATTATAGTTGCTTGTCATATTGAGAGCTGTAGTTTTTTTGTTTTTTTTGTTTTGTTTTAAACATTTGATTTTTCTGCCATTTTTGGGTCATGTGTTTGACCTATGGTTGTATTGAATAATTTCTTAAACCAAGATTCTGAACCCTGCAATGTCTAAGAAGATGGCAAGTGCTCTGACCCTGTCCCTGTATTTAGGCAAGAATGGTTTTCTATTTACTGAGGGTTAGAATCCATTCATTTTCTATTCATCTCTGAGGCCCAGTGGCAGCAATCTAAGCAGAGCTGCCCATGCCTCCTTCTCCTCAATCACCCATCATTTAGGATAAACAAGCTGTTTTCAGGGCAATCGAGAGATGTATCTCCAGAATGTCCTGCGTGCACCCTGGGGTCTCCTCCCTGCTGGACATCCTTGAAAAACCTCACCTAGGTGGTCTCCAGGAGGCATCCTAGTCAGCCGCCTCAGCTGGCTCCTTTCCCATGTGGAAGATTAGCAGCTCTACCCTGAGCTTCTCCCAAACAATCTCACGTCCTCCTCACAATGTTCATATACAAACATTAACATCTCCTGTCAAACTCCCCACGAGCATCTGATCCATTACTTCCAAGAGCAACATCTTCTATCTAGCCCAGGGGTCAGCAACCCTGGGCACGTGTGCCACAGCTCCGGGCCGGTGGTGATTTTTCTTTTTATGAGCCGATGTTTTGGTTTTTCTGTAACTGTATAAACAATGAAAGGTGGTGCATTGGCAAGATGCTGGCCGATGTGTAAAAATAACTCAGCTGTTTGGTGGTAACCATGGTAGAGCTTCCACAGAGGCCAGCATGTGGATGAGGGAAAGGGGAGGCAGGAGGAGGAGAGGCGGCCACCGGTGCAAGTGTCAGGTGAACTGAACTCCAGGTAAGAAGTTATGACCTGCAGTCTATCTGGGTCAGATATAAACCAAGTTTAGGTGTAGTTTATTTTCATATTTCATATATTGCTGACTTTTTATAGTCAGTTACAATAACTCGTACTGCGTGCTAGCTAGCATGACGGAGTTTATATACAGCTGGGTGACAGGTGACAGTCTCAGGTGTATACACTGCTACCGTGAGCTCGTTCAAACACACGTTAAAGTCCGTTTGGCTCGACACCACTGAACAGAGGCAGCAATATAACATGGCTAACATTAACAGTGCAGTGAATCCTGCTTGTGCTGTGATATTCAGGACTGCAAACCGAGCAGCATCACTGACTTTCAGCCTGTTGTGTTTTAATTATCCATAAAATCATCACATTCTCTGTAAGATTAAGGTCAACTATATATATATATATATCTATATCTATATCTATATATATATATATGGCCAACAGTAATGTTTTAATGTTCTTCATTATTAAACATTCGCACATAAATAAGTGACATCATACTCAGTACTTACTTTTGACAGTTCACTCTTCGGCCGCTCCCTTCTGCCGTCTGCCGTATTTTGCGGCAAAATTATCCACACCCACCGCCGCGCTATGGATTGTGGGATATATGGGACCACGACGAATGCACCGGACCACGCTTGATATTTGGGGAAATTGACGGCGCATTTGGAGTATGCATTTGAAGTACACTTCGAATTGGGACAGCTGTCGTCGCGTGGCGGTGACGTAATCGCACTCAAAATGCGTACTTCAAGCGTGCGGTCTCTTAATTGGGACACAGCCACACACTAGACGTATAATACACCATTCATCCTTCTACTTGCCCATTCATCTAAGCATCCACCGATCTGCCCCAGCTCGGTAATCATATGAATAATAGCCCTTGTGCTGTTTCCATGGCAGTTATGAGATTGATGTTGTAATATTCAGAGAGTATGCTTTCGTGTATGAGCACAATCTTCAATCATATTTAGGCATCCATGTTTGTGTTTTTGCTGCTGGCTGTGTGATGCAATTCCTCTGAGGTGCACTTTGCATTAATGCATTAGAGTTTGGGAGGTTCGTGGCTTACAGTAAACTTCTGAACAGAAACAGCTGTAAGGATATCTGGCACCTGTAACACACTAATTCCACTGGTACAGTTTTAAGACCTTTGTACTTCTTGAGGCCATCCTTAAGCAGAAAATTAGGTTGATAGGTTTGTAGCTTAAACCTATTCGCTGGAACGTTGAAGACAATATAATTACACAGCAAGCAAGACACGAAGTAGGCAAAGTTCTTCATGTTTCTCGTGCACGGGAGAGAACCGGACAAACGCCGTTCCTTCGCTTGACCCCAGTTGCTCTCGTCCACTCCCCCGTAACACTGCTCTTTTATTGAGGTTACATGAATATGCATAGGTTCATTAACGTACGACGTATACATACACACAAAGAGTACCTTGCCTTTGTGTGTGTGTGTGTGTGTGTGTGTGTGTGGGGTCAGAGTGTGACCCCATAAATGACTTCCCTAAACCTGCTGGTCTGGAAGTCCAGCAGTTCATCTATACAAAAGGCACTTAGACTAAAACAGATATAGATACGTTTATCCTACCATAAAACAATAAGACAAGGTACGACCTCTCCCATGCTCCCAGAGTGCTCTGGAATGCGCACAAAGTTTGCAGACTATTAAGGATCAGACCTCTACCAATCTACAACTAATTATAAAACTCTAAGCCTATATAAGTAGATATTTCTAAGCATAAATGACAATCAACAATACAAAACCTAACATAGGTGTTACTAGAATAAACAGGCATGGTGTCACCCGAGGAATGCAAATCTTTTCTCCCAGGCTCAGGTGTGCCGAGAGATCTGCAACAACAAACTTCAGAGCTTCAAAAGCCAGTTATCAGGCTGTGAGTGTTGACTCGAGTCAGGTTTAATGAAAAAAAAAAAAGGATTAGAGCATCTTCATTTGGAGCAGAGACAGTGCAGGGGGGAAATGTAAACATTTGGTTCGGTTAGTTGTCTAGTAATTAATTTGTCAGCACCTCATCCAAAATTGCAGCAGAAAATCCTCTCGTCAAACAAAATCCTCACAATTCTGCCAAGTTGCAGAGAGTGAAGCTTTGATCAGTGCATCTGAAAACTCTATCAAAAGAAGCAGTAACTAACTAACTTGGTGCGTGGCTATGAAAGAAAGACACACGATGAGACATGGTAGTTTTCAAGGCGTGTACAAAACCACTGTGGTGGCCGGCACTAAGTAGGGTTAGCTGAGAATCTGGCGAAGAGAGGTTGAGTGCGCTGGCCTTATGAGTCCCCGGCTTAATCACCCACCGGTGCGAGCAATCAGCAGAACACAGAGGCCCCTCCCAGGGGTGGAGATGCCAGTTCAGAGGGAGACACACTAGCACACACCCGGACCATGACAACGCTTGCAAATTATGTTAATGGTTTTATGAAATAGTTTGATAAACATTTGTGGAAATGCCGATGTAAGGGGGACGCTTCCTACACCTGTGGCATGCACTTGTGTCTCTGTAAATGAATTGATTAGGTGAAGCTTTTGCCACAGTTATCACAGCAGTATGGTTTTTCTCCCGTGTGAGTACACTGGTCTTTTCAAGTTACCTGAGTGAGTGAACCTTTTTCCGCACTCATCACAGGGGAATGGTTTTTCTCCTGTGTGGGTGTGTTGATGTCTTTTCAAAGGACTTAAGTGAGTGAAGGTAAGTCCACACGCTTCACATAGGAATGTTTTTTTCCCCACTTTGCCCAAACTGATGTACCTGAAAATGAACTAATTGAGCAAAGCTCTGGCCACACTTATCGCAAGAGTAGGGTTTTTATCCAGTGTGCAGACGCTGATGGACCTTCAAACTTAATGTTTTGAACATTTTCCCACACTGCTCACAGAGGTATTGTTTGGTGTCAACTTTCGTGCGCAGATCCAGCTGTTCTTCAACTGAATCTACTTCCTTCTCATAATTGGAGTCAATTATGCAATTTTAGTGAAAGGTAAGTAAAAATATATCCTGGCTGTACCTGTAATGCCAAAAATGCTAATTTAACTTTGGCAACATTTTTATGTCACTGTTGACCTTTCACCTTCACATAAGATAAGATAAACCTTTATTAGTCTCACACGTAGGAAATTTGTTTGTTCACAGCAGAAAGTGGACAGTAAAAAGTTAAGAGCAGCAGAAATTAAGAAAAACAATAGAGTAGAACAAGATAAAATAGAATAAAATACTATGCTGCATCAGAAAAATTGCACTTAGTGATATTGCACATAAGGGGGATAGGTAAACATAATGAGTGTATAAATTTCAGAGTAAAAGCTGTTAGCAATAAAGAGAGAGTTTGGCAAATTTCAGTCAAGTTTACTACTGTGTATCACACTAGGGTTGGGCGATATGTAAAAATTTTCCAACCGACAATCGTCAGTCCAATAATCGACGATGGGCGATACATTTGCACATACACAGACTTTTTGATAGGAATGTAATCATGCACGGACTGATTTGCACGTTTACAACACAGAGGAAATCCATACATGGAGAAACTAATTTCCCCCCAAAGTTTAGGGCTGTCAGCATTGCGACTTCGTAGCTTACCAAAGTCGTACTAAAACATTTTGACAGATTTTTGAGTGCCGTGTACCACATAAAATCAGTTCGTGGTCAGTTAGCATAACCAGAACTCATGCATAAGGCACACTTTTGAGGAAATGAAAGGATTTTAAGCACCCCTTAAAGTCCGAAAAATACGGTGAAAAGTCAAAATGAAAAAAGTCAAAATTTTATAATGCCTCAAAGGATTCGAACCAAACATCTCAATATCTGAACATCTTACCTTGGGCATGGGCATCTGAGAGGTTCAGCCTTTGACTATCTCTGGTTTAGTTCATGATATGGGCATAATATGTTTGTTGTTGATCACACAGAGTTGCCGAGACTTTTTTTTTTTTACTCGAGCTGGCTGGTAGCACCGGTGCAACCTAGGATTCTTTTGGCGGCACATTGGCAAAATGTGCGGGTGTCGCCGTGCGCTACTGGATATTGTGGTAATTCCCTATGTTATTTCCCCTTTCTGTGCGTCTGTGCAGGGACACGCGCGTGACACACAAATACATCAAAGTGCAGCAGCACGGAGTCGGTGCTGCGGCGCTTCAGCAGCGTGTTCATATAGAGATTGAAAATGTGACATCAAAACCACAAAGGATTGTAGGTACGAGTGGCAAGTGGTAGTAGCGCTTTTATTTTGTTATTTACATATGGCCTAATAATTATCCTTATTGCTGTTTTAGAGAGGAGTGGTGCTTCAAAGGATAGTTGCAGATTTTTGTCAGAATCTGCAGATTATACAGTACAAATAAAATGTTCACGTTTCTCCAACGTTGTCTTCCCAACAGTTTCACTGGATGGCCAGGAAGCGCTCACGATGTCTTGTCCGGCGCTGATAATTGGCGTCTGTTTTGTGTCAGTGACGTAAAAGACGGATTTAATGCGACATGACCGTTCACACAGCAGTCGCTTTCTAAAACATCAGATATGTATTGGATTCAGTACAACATACGAAAGTGACCCAGGTCGGATTTGAAAATATCGGATTTGAACAGCAGTCACATTAATCCAGCTCTTACTGAACTGTGAGAATGCACCTTATCAATGCATGAGGGAAGTGCAAAACGTGGTCGCAGTACTATTTATCCAAAGACTGCTCATATTTATCATCTCCTTACAGGAAATAAAACGTACTTCCTATCTTTCAGAAAAAAACATCTCCAATTGGCTTAGATTATTCACAAGTGAAAAAAAAGGATAATACAGCACTTAAAAGGAACACATAAAATTTACATTACATTTAGCTAACGATTAGCTTGCTATGCTAGCAAAGTTAGTCAACTCACCGGAAATTAACAGGAATCATAAAAACAGAGGTACATCGGCATCAACAATTCCATTTCCCAACAGGCGGAAGAGTAAAATCCAACTTCGTGTCTTCACACATAACTTTTTTTTTTTTTTAAACAAGGACTAAGGAAAAATTCCCAGTGAGTTGCGCCGACCAGCATAAATAGTCTTTAGTGATGTGTCGGTCACGAACGAAATGGCTCTTAGAGCCGGGTCTTTGAACGACACTAGCCGGCTCCTTCTCGCGAGCCGTGGGTGCGTTTTTTTTTTCTTTCTCTCACCCTCTCTCGCACTTTTTTCCCGCTTCACTCCGCATGCGAGTCTTGTGTCTTACGCTGGGATGAGAGGGGAGGAGGAACAGAGCAGGAGGGAGAGAGAGAGAGAAAGAGAGCCAGGGACGACAACGGCACATTAGAAAGGTATAGTAATCATCCACAACTATTTTCAGTTATATGAAAATGATAAAGGATTCAAAAAGTTTATTCATGCAGGCCTATATGACAGAGAATATGCATGTTCTTTTTGTTTTCATATTTTAATTTATATTTAATTGTGTTGTGGTTTTTTTTGGTGTTGTTTCACTTTCAATTTGTAAAAGGAAAAAGCTGAAAATGTAAATAGTTAAAAGTTGAACTGTGAATAATTGGTTTTTGTATTATATGATTTATTTATTACATTTTATGTCAAGTGAATAAATAAAAGTATATTTACGGTGGCCCCAAGAGACAAAGAACGTACAAACTTCAAAACACGTCAGAACTCTGAAGCACGTACAAAACACAACAGAAGTGCTCCAGGATGCTAGGCGCAGTGTTGATCTTTTGTTACCAAGTGGCTACAGAAGCCAGCAAGTACAAACGACTGGATTTGGTGTGTGGTAGTAACAGGTAAATGAACTTTTTTTTTTTTATTATTTGAATATATATGAGTGCTTGTGTATAAATACACAAACAATACACATATGCTTTCAATTGTGTAATTTAAGTGATCTAGATAGCTCTGTTTTGGAAGTTCAGTTCATGCTAGAAATGTGTTTTGGAGTTTGTACATGTTTTGTCTTTAGGGGCCACCACATATATTTATATATAAAAATATATGTGTGACAGACTGGCGACCTGTCCAGGGTGTACCCCGCCTCTCGCCCTAGGACAGCTGGGATAGACAGCTGGGATAGGCTCCAGCGCCCCCCGCGACCCTGGAAAGGATAAGCGGAAGTGAATGAATGAATGAATGAATATATAAATAAAACCACTTTTTTTTTTTTTACATTAGTAATTCCTTTTGTGCATAATTTTATATTATTGTTAATAATAAATTAGATAAAGCAACAAAACAACCCAAAGAGCCTGTTGGGAGCCGAAAGAGTCGGCTCTTTTTAGTGAGCCGAGCCAAAAGAGCCGGTTCTCTAAAAAGAGCCGGAAATCCCATCACTAACAGCCTTAACGTTGTTTTCCTTCGCTACTTCGCTACTCAAGGTCACAAGCACTACATAATATAGCGCCACCTACTGGTATTCCTCGGGATCAGCAGTTAATTTTCATGAGGCAATTTTAGGTGGGTTACACTTGGAATGCCATGTCTCCTCCTTATCTAATGTGTCACGTTAAAGTGACTTACCTCTGCCGCTGTCAGCATTGGGCTGCTGGTGTTACTCGGCTCCACAAATTCCTCCATCAGTTTATCAGCTCTGACAACCATAAAGATAGTAAGTTTAGAGAAAAATGATCCAAATACTGCCTTAAAAACAACACTGATGTTAAGACTTCTCATTCAAGCACATAAACGAATAACCACATTTGTACCTTTAAAATTTAGCTTGAAAATATGATGAAATACTTTAAAGTAGCAATAAGAAAGATAATCAATCAGAATCAGAATACTTTATTAATCCCAAAGGAAATTAGGGCAAATCAAGTTAGATACTTCAAATTTCCAGACATTTCATCTTGTGTTTGTGCCTAGTTTTAAAGATAAACTGGACTTGAAACAGGAATTCAACTGAAAATAACACAATAACAAGTAAAAAACACTCTAAATGTCCTTTGATTTACTATAACTACCACTGACCACCAGTTTTTTTCTTACCCTTGGTATGTGAGGGACATTTGTTTCGGTCCTGCTTAATGCTTGCCTTCACTGAACTCTGAGAGATGTACCGATGGTTTCCATGGTATCCAAAGTTGACTCCACTTCATAAGGTCCCAGAAGTGAATTTAATAATCAACACCAAGTATCTCCATTATTTTGGGCTGCAGCTGGTAGTCCTTCTTTACTTGTCAGCCTTGGTGAGCTTGGCTTACCCATTTTGCTATTTGCTGCAGGTTCTACAACTCATAGCACAGATCCTCTCTGGAGTAGGGTGCCTGGCTGAATGATACCGAGCACAGCTAAAACCTGGCTAACAAGCCAGCTATTACGAAACCAATATAAGCAGTTCTACCTAGTTAGGAGGGACTGAACTTTAAAAATAAGAAAGAGGGGGCCACTGTAGGTAGCTTTGTCCTGTCAAAAACCTGAAAAACGCTAAATGAAAAATACACCTCAGAGGCCAGTGTGGGGGGAACCCCTTGGTTGGAGTTTAATTTTCTTTAGAGGTTTCATAAATCGGTCCATCGATGGTGCTGATCTCATCTCAGTGTTGACTTCTAGTGGCTGTAATAAAACAGATGGTCTGATATTTTTTTCTCTGAAATATTGAAAGGGTTGAAGAATTAGGGCCAAACTTTCCGACTAAGAGCACATTAGTCTGGTTTGAATTTCCTTGTGCTGTCTGTGTAACAGTGTCATGAGTTTAAATCACTGAAGGATCAGTGCTGTACATCACCTGAAAGTGCATTTCCTGTCAGTATGGATCTACAGAGCCTCACGGCCATCAGTTACTATAAGTGTAGGGTTTAAAAACATCACTCATGTGAACTTGTGGCTCTACAGGCCTCAGTAATGACTATAAACCTACTTATCTTTATTAATATGTCCTCAGAAGTCCTCATGCAGTTTACAGGCTATATATGAAAGTGTCACTGCTGCAGTCATTCATTCCTAAAACCTGCATCTTCCATGTTTGTTGGCTTGGTCCCCAACCATGTGTTCATTTATAACTTACATCCACAAACACACACAACATAATACAAACTTAATACATTTGACTTCAAATGATTTTTACTGCCCTTTCTTTTAATCCTGCTGTTTGTTTGCTTTCTAATGCACCATTGAATGTGCTATATAAATAACACTTGCTTTTCTCCATCATTGCATTGTTTATTTGATTATACCTCTTCTTTGCCTTGCGGTGAAAGAATGAATATAACAACATTCCTCCCTTTCCGTGTTCCCTTTCTCTGCAATCAGTGTAAGCCGGTGCCGTGGCTGAGCATCGCCGACTTCAAGCAATAACAAAAGAAAACCCCTGTGTGCGATTTGATCTCTCTCCATGTCTGTGCTTAGCACTTGAAAGAGACATGTGGGCGTGAGAGACTTACAGTGTGAGACGACTTACAGTGTCTGTGCTCTGTGTTAAGATTTGCATGTGCTGACTGTGCCACCCACCTCCTTCTGCGTAGACATGCAGTGGACAGTGGACAACAATGATGGCAGTCAGGATTCTTTCATGGAAACAGGCTGGCACAGTCAGAGTCTCTTTGACAAAAAGTGTAACAGCATATTTAGCACTCTGGTAACAGGTCATACTGCTCTTCTTGATTAATAGAAAAAAATTCCATGGACACAATACAGGGTACCCTGTAAACATACATTATGTTTGCACATTGTGCAGCATATGCAGTTTCTACATATTTTGGTAAACTGGGGCCATTACAATTGGGATCAAATTGCCTGTTAGCAACTCTTTTTGTAATGCCCCTGGCCCTGTTGAATGAGCTCACTGACTCACCCAAAAGCAGACAAAAGGGCAACAGGCTGCCGGTAATTTCAAAGATTGTGTATTTAAACAGAAGGTCTTATACAAACGTGCTTGGAAAAACAAAAAACTTGAAGAAATCTAAAAGAGAAGTAGAGCTACCAAAAGGTGCAAGCCAGAATTAAACAAAGTGGAGACAAAAGGAATGGGAAACAGACCAAGACTGAGGAAACTGAGACACACTAAATACACACCATAGACAGAGAGAGGCAATAAAAACAGGTGAACTCACTCAAACACTGATGAGGGTGGGGAAAAGAACAAAAAAAACACAAGAAGAACTAATCAAGAACTAACAAGACTAAAAGGGTGAACCAAGTAAAGTCAACAGATAAAACAGATAAAAGAGTAGGGGAAAAACCATCAAAGAAACAAAACGAGAAAAAACAGCACTTCTAACTAAAAGTGTAGTTTGTTACAAAAACCATGACATACACAAAATTAAGGATGCAGCAAGATGTTCTACAGTTATAATGTGAGTCTGACAGTATTAGCGATGGGCCAAATCAACAAGCTGCACTGCAGTTTTTACAAAGCAACGCACATTTCTTACACTGCAGTATTTTTGCACACCCCACGGGAGAGGAGTACCTTATAGTCTGAATGCCCCCACTCGTGCTAAGCCAAAGTATTCAAATAATCACTGCATATTTAGGATAATAATTTCACTATTCATATAGTTTTCGAGGGTCATAAAAAATCAAGTTCAAGTATTAAAAGGAAGATTACATTTTGCTAGAGGAGCTTTGCATGATGAGTATTCTTTCAAATATCCGCTTTATCTTATACCTTTGGCCCTGAAGTAAGTAATGAAGTATTCTGATTCTGACTGTAATTAAGCTCAGTGTTCATGATTCAACAATAAGAAGGAAAGTGGGCAGACTGGGCATCCATGGGAGGGTTCTAAGTAGAAAACCACTGCTGACTTAAAAGAACACAAGAAAAAAGACAAAACCTTAATGACCCCTACAACTTTCGGGAAATTGTTCTGTGGATTGACGAGACAAAAGCTGGCTGGTTTGGAAGGTTTCTGTCCAAGGCCAAGTCAAAGACCGGACTTATGCTTCTCCACGGCCTACAACTGGCCTTTAATGCTCGACTTCTGCAAAGATGAGTGGGCCAAAATTCCTCCACAACAATGTGAAGGACTCATGTTGCAGTTATTGCGGTAAAGGGTGGCAAAACTATTAGGTTTAGAAGGCAAGTACTTTTTCACACAGCAACAGTCAACTCAAGGTGCTTTATACTGTTAGGCAAAGACCCTACAATAATATTTTAAAAATGCATTTTGTATTTACTCAGAATATCTTTGTCTAGAGTTAAAATTTGTTTGATGATCTGACAAATATACCAAGAAACTAGGAAATCAAGGAGGGGAAAATACTTTTTACTGCACTGGGTTTACTGATTTGGTTGGACTAATGATTGCCTGATTATCAAGGGGCAGCTTTGTTATCCCTTCAGGTTTCATGCAAGTGAAGCAGCAATCAAAAGGTTACCCGTCTTGCAAAGAGCTGAAATACTGTTTTTTCTACAGCTCATGGAACAGAAAAGGCATTCAGACGTCTCTTTGTGCAGCTGATGTTCTCTTTGTTGTTGAATATCTTTGCCAGTCAGCTCCTTTGTTCTGGTGGTGCAGGAATAAGATACAGCTCCTCCCTGCTCCCATCAGATCCACATCAAATCCAACACCAACTATCCTTGCTGTTTCCCCCCTTTTTTTTCTCTGGGGGTTTCAATCCTTGCGTTTTTCACTCAATATATACTTACATCCTTAATCTTTTACCTTTGATAAGATAGAAAAGCTTATCACAATAGAAAGGAACACAGTTTTGGTTTTTTTAATCACAGGTTTGCAGGAAAAGCCTGCACCAAAGGATGAAGGGAAACAGTTTCTGACCACCACTCAAAAGCTTAGTATTGTTCCTGTAAATTGAGTTGCACCGTGCTCACAGGAGAATGCAGAATGACTTCCTCCCATGAGTGATAACGTAAAGCCCTGGTTTAGGCAGGATATGTTCTTCCGTCCTGGAGGAACAATGAATGGGGATTAATATGCTGCGTGACAAAGAAATGGAGGATTGAGGTTGCTGCCTCTCATAGCAACAGAGGTTCAGCGCAGGGAATTTATTCCTGCTTGTGACACACAGGTATGTGCGTGTGCTTTTTGCCTCATCTGGACTCACAATTCGAGCACAGACACACAACAAGTTATTTCATTCCCCCTCAGCTGATTATTGCAAATTCAACTTGGCCTTGGTTTGTGTCTGTGGGAGTAAGGACGGACCCGACCACATAGGTCACACTTTTGACACACTTTTTTTCCCCAGTTGCAGCTTTTCAGCTGCCAGCCACACATACACACAACAACAACAACAAACTCATCATGTCCCAGCACGTTGAACAGGCCTCCCTCCCACCCCCATGTGGGGGTCGCCTCCCTTTCTTTGTTGTGTTATAGGGTCTACCTTACAATTTAAGGCACCTTGAGGCAACTGTTGTTGTGATTTGGCATTGTATAAATAAAGTTGAAATGAATTGTAAACTCTAAACATCCACCAGGTCTCTGGTGACCTGGGTTGGGCTTTGTGGTAAAGTTTGAGTTTAGCTGATTTTCACTCGTTACAAGACTTAATTGAAATGTAACATCCTTTAGCCTGTTTTGCTGTTTCCCATGTGTCTAAAACAAAATGTGACCATAACCTGGATTTTAACACCAGCTATTTAAAACTCATACCAAAAACCTGTTAGACTTGTAAAGGTCCTTTCATTCCTAAGCTAAAGTTCTTGCTTACATTGGAATGCAGTCTGGGTAGCGATGTCACTCTCCAGGCAGTGAAGATGGCATCACTGTTAACACTGTTATCACATAAATTATGCTCTGTATGCTTCACGTCTAAAGTGCATAGTGCATTCACATTTCTAAAAGGGTGCTTAAAGCCCACAAGTTAAATTAGCTTTCTAGTCTGACTGATATCCAGATAGCAGAGACTTTAAACCTAATCTGGGCGATGTTTGGCACTTAGTTACAGCATTGAAAAGTATCCTGTTGGATCTGTGGCTGAACTGTTGCCATCAGTCAGTTTTGGTCCAGAGAAAACAGGGCCACATTGCTACTGTTGATGGAGCAGCCTGACATTTATTTGACTTTGAACTAGGAGGCTCTTGTATTGCAAGGGTGTATTCTTTCACATACTTTTCTCCTCTGTAAATAGTCACGGCTGCTTATGACATGTTTAAACAAACAATTTGTTTGTTAGTGTTAACTAAAAGATGAGCAAATATTAGACTTAAATGTATGTGCTTAGTACTGCTCTATTTCCAAAATACATGGACATGTTTCTTGTCAACAGGTTGATATTTGTTATACTGAGTAAAAGTGATGGCACATTTTGTGAGATATTCCAAGGGGATGGGTTATGTCATAAAAATAATTCAGGTAATATTCTCTTTCTCATGTTTTCCTCTTGTGGATACAGGGGATCCAATTAAGCATAACAATACAAAATGTTAAATGCAATTTTAACATGATGTAGAGCGATTTTGCCAGGTGCGCCACTTAAAAGTCAGGAGTAAAGCATGTTTTCAGTCAAATGAATGAACAAATATGTCTGCCTTCTTTTTCACTTCATGCTTTTAGTTCAGTTCAGATGTCCTTCAAACTGAAGGATAACCAAATGATTTATCTATTGAGAAGTACGAACGTAGAATGTAAATTTTGCAACAATGTGTCTCTTTGTGTATAAGAAGTGAGTCGACTGGCTTTGCAAATGTTTTCTTAGTCTCATTTATTTTCTCTTCCAGGAGTCTCCGTCAGCATCTCCACCTTCAGCCTGGTGGCCATTGCTATCGAAAGATACAGTGCCATCTGTAACCCACTGAAATCCCGTGCATGGCAGACCCGATCTCACGCCTATCGCGTCATCGCTGCTACCTGGGTGGTGTCATTGTTAATCATGGTGCCCTATCCGGTGTTTAGCACTCTCAAGTCTTTCCCAAGGCATAATGGTACTGTGGGCCGCATGTGCCGCTTGGACTGGCCCAATCCACAATCTGAGCAGGCCTGGTAAGTGCTTATTAACATGTTATGTTAAACTATTTGCCGCCAGAGAAAGAAATATAAAAGATAGGTGAAAAAAATCATGGTCTGTAATCAGTTTATCAGACATATCTTTATGTAAAGAAAAAAATATCTGTGTGGGCTGGATGACTAGTTTGGAAATGATGACTGCCAGCTATTTTAAAGCAATAATATCTACCATTCTCAATAGATAAACTCTTGCCAGCGTCTGTGAAAAGCAAGACTTCACATGCATTACAATTATTTGGTGTGATGTCTTCACAACCTTGACAGGGATAAGTGAGTAAAATATGAATGCAATGGAAATGGAATACAGTTTCCATGGCTTTGCTTCCAAAAGTGTGGAAATTCTTGGATTCTCACTTACATTAAGTGGAATTATGTAATTTGTGACCAAGAAGAAGTAACTAAAAGTTTCTTTTACTGAAAACGCTGCGTCCAGATAAACAGAATCAACTTTTTGGGAATCAAGTTTTCAACTATAAATTGATGACATTTCAATACAATTTTCCTGTCAACTACAAATCCATCTCCTGTCAGTATAATCTGTTCAACTATAGATCAAAGTCTTTTCAGTAGCTAATTATAACAGGACAACTTTGAATCAATATTTTTCCTATGGCATTACTATTACACTGTCAGGTTTCATCAATATTTTAACTTTGATTTGATATTTATTTAGCATTGAGATTTCAATCTTGACCATAATGATGATTTGGATGAAAAAAACAACATTAATTTAATGTGATTTTGCTATTTGGGCAGAACTGTATTAGATTACTAAAACCGTGATTTTTTGCGAGAATGTCTCATGACAGTGACGTAAGTGAGTGCGCCATTAGTGACAACAGCTGTGTGCAGATCAACAATCGATCATATATCGATTGTGGGAGAGAGTATGAGCGTGCAGCGTTTAAAGCGTGGAAGTACTGACCTTACTTTGAGTTTGATTCCATAAAAAGTGACAAAAACATTAGTGTCCATCGTGTGTGGGAAGAAAACTTCTTTTTACTGCGAAAAAACCCCCTAAACTTCCAAGCAAGCACCGAGTGCACTATGACATAATGGGAAATTCACAAAGAAACTCGCGGATTCTTCAACTGAATGCGGCACACCTGCACCAGGGTAAACCTCCGCCTACCGCAGTCCTGCTTTACAGGTGAAAATAGAGCAACAGGACCGCTAGTCTTTGACTTTATTTATTTTCTGCTGTGTTTTACTTGCATTTATTTGAAAGACTGAGTGTAAACACAAAAAATATTTTATTTTATGTGCTGGAATGTGCAGAAAATAGGTTTAAATGTTAAACTAATTTATTCAAGTCAGAGAATGTTGCATATAATTAAATTTTTGCTTGATGCATAAAGTTAAAAGATTAAAACTGATAAAACAAGTTCTAAAAGGGGACTTTTCCATTTGATTACATTTTGTATGATGGATTATGTAGAAAAAGTAGAATTGGGCTGAAAGATCTATCGCTTTATCACCTCTTCAGGTTGTAAATCGTGTTTTTAAAAAGTAACTAAGTAACTAAGTAACTAAGTAATTAATTACTTTTGAAAATAGGTCATCAGTAAAGTAACGGGATTACTTTTTTGGGGAAGTAATCAGTAATTAGTTACTGATTACTTTTTTCAAGTAACTTGACCAACACTGCTCGAGACATTTCTATTATAAACTCCTGTTTTCTATCTTCAAACAATTCTTCTCCTATGAGCAAAGCCAGTGTTGTGCATAGTACATTTCTATGGTGCCAAGAAAGTACAGTGTTACATTTTTTGAACTTTTTTTACAATTTAATCGCTTTTTGAAAAGTCCCCCAAGCTTGCTAACTGGATTGCTTGTTTTTTTTTAGCTTGTTTGCAATTCTGACAGTACTTTAGCATTATTGTTAAAAACCGTCAGGTCTAACTGCCTTTAAACATTTCTTCTTTCAAGCTGCAAGTGTTAATTTTAAAATGAAGTCAAACTGGACACGATAACTTTGTACAAATCTACTTTAACCCTTTGAACAGATTCACAGAATGTGAGGGTGCTTAAAATGAAATTAATTTGGTGATCAGTTTCACAGTTATAAATGCTGCTGTGTCCAAGCGTTTGGTGGATTTTCTCTTTGGTCAGAAAGAAATGTGAGAGGGATGAAAAAAGAGAAGGCTCTTAAATTCTTGTCATTTTAGAAATGAGCCCCCGGGCTGAAGTTGCTAAGGTGGCTATGGAGTGGGTGTTTGAAAAATGAATGAAATCAGTAGGTGAAAGTTTTATAAGACAAAATTAGTGAGCAGGCAGTTCCTGTTGAGAGCCAATATGAGATGGATCACTTTTGTAGCTTAGCAGGGGTTATACCAATAAATGGAGGCACTAGGAAAAAAAGGAAATAACTACATTATTACACAAATATTCTGCAGATAATGTGTCTACCCTCAGTGTGATCATTTCACTGTCTTTTTAAATTAATGCAATAATTTCTTCTTTCCCTACTCTTTGCTTAGAAAGAGGGAAGAGCAAATCTTATGAGAAGGTCAAGAGAGGACCGATTATTGCCGTTACAGTCTGGATTGCTCCACGTTAGGAAATTCATCTATTCATCTATAGCTCTCTAAAGGCCAGTAAAACCAGCTTTCTTGTTCAAAAGCTCCCCCAAATAGATGGATACCACCTCAGAGAAGACACGTTAAATCCTCTTGGGATATACTACTCAGGGATTTTTATAGATCTGTCTGTGAAAACTTTGGATTCTGTACGATGGTGCAATTAAAGTGAAGAAGAAGATGAACATGGCCAGAACTTGTACATCTCTTTTTCTCTCTTTTTGACAGCCTTTTGTGGTGGAACACTGATGAATTCTCTTTTCTCTGACTGTCTATCAAGCTCTTAAGCTTCACTGAGAAAGATGAGGCAGTGGGAGAGCAGTTAATTAGCCTGCTCAGTGAGGAGGTGGAGGAGGAAGGAGAAGACAATCAAGACTCAGATGTCAAAAGTTTCCATGTCACAGAGTACAAGCGCATTTCAACTTTTAATTCATTGTCAGGGGTTAAAGCTTCCTAAGAGATAACACAATCTAGCTTTCGCTAGATGAAATGGACACCTAATCACCGAAGCAGCCATTTTTAGGTTGAGATCCATAAAAGAGCCATAAAGTGGTTAAAAGTCAAAGTCAAGCAAAGTATATATTTGCACTTACACATCATGTTCACTGACAAAGTTGCAAAAAGTACTCTGAAACGATGACTAATCTTATTCATTATTCACTCCACGTTTTGATCTGAGCAGATAACATTTTGCATTAAAAAGGAAACTGTATGATTCTAACATTATGAATGGAGTGTCTTTGACTCTATCGATTTTTCATTATCAGCGTTGGACCTTTATTTAGACCTAAAATACATCTAAATCGTATCTAAATTACAGCTGATCAACTATTCAGATCAGAGCTCTGATTTTCAGTAGATAAACGAGTGCAAGATTTGGGTCTAAAACAGAAGCCTATGTTAGTGTTGCACATCTGCATTCCTTTTAATAGCTATCTGTAGGTGACTTAGGTGATTGGTAAATGGACTGGCTCTCACATTACATTACTTTTCTACTCTACTAGAGCACTCAAAGCATGTTATTCATAAAGGCACTCTTTTCTATGCCTAAGTGCTTTCTATCTAACATTCAATGCAACTGCAAAAAAACTTGTTGTTCTGTTGTTGGCCTTTCAATTTAGCTCTTGCCACAGCCGGAATAAAAGTCACGAAAGAACAGATTTTCTCTATCGTGAAACTGTATTAATAATAATGACAGCTCTTCACTATAGCCAGTGTAATATGTTGATCGTTATTATCATTTTGCACTTCTTCCTCATGAAGGTGTGCGCTGTCATTCCCTTTCCTGTTCAAGCACTTCTTCAACCAGTTAGCATTCTACCAACGCAAAACATTATCAATGGCAGATTAAGTTCTGCACACAGGCATCACTCTGGGAGCCAAAAACTACATAGACTAATGTGGTACCATAAATTCTGCTGGAGGCTTCACCATGGGACTTCACTTCCTACTCAGTGAAACTATGGTGGATTTCTTTTTATGTACAATCTCTGCTTCTATCTCAGACTTAATAAAGCAAAGCATAGCTGGATTTTACAATTTTATTTAAAGATGACTCTTGCAATTAATTTGTTAATTCTTCTTTTTGTTGGTTTTAGTAGTTTTCAGATGCATAACCATACAGCTAAAATCCACAACCTTAGAGACAATTTGAAGATGTATTAAGTTCTCGACCTTATCGTCCAACTAAAATCTGAGATATAAATAAAGCTGAACAAATATCCTTTGTAGCCATTTGAAGAGTTTTGAAGAGCCCCCTTTTGATCTTAACATAAACTACTGCTGGAAAGCTTGGGATCATTCTCAGATGTACTCATTTTTGAAAGAAAAGCATATTTTTTTCTCTAATTTAAAATTAAATTGATCAAAATTGTTGTGAATGGAAAATAATGATTATGACACAGTGGAACAGTTGTTCGCACTGTTGCCTCACAGCAAGGGTTTGAATCTGCCAGCTGGCCGGGCCTTTCTGTGTGGAGCGTCCATGCTCTCCCTGCGCTTCCATGGGTTTTCTCCGTGTGCTTCCTCCCACAATCCAAAGACATCCATGTAACTGCTACATCAGCTGTAATGTGTCTGTGTTGGCCCTGTGATGGACTAGCAACCTGACTGGGACATACCCTAGGTCTTGCCCAGAGACAGCTGGGACACGCTCCAGCCAGCCCCAACAACCCTGGATTGAGTGAGTGGCTAAGAAAACAGACAGATGTAATCAATCATTATAAAATCATTAATGGTTTAATGACTGAATGGTTTAATCTGTGTAGGCCTAGAAACAGCCATCACTCCTTTTTTTCAGTGACACATTGGGTTCCCTAATGCTATTTGATCACGTGAAAGACCAAATTGATCATGATTGCACAACTGAAAACTGTCGTGCTAATTAAAAAGCAATAAATTTGGCTTGTTAAGTATTCTGGAGCATCAGCCTCTGTGGGTTCGATTATAGTATATAAATGGGCAAAAATAAAGAGCCGTGAGATATGCTAAGTATTTTTGAAGAATATTCCCAAAGGGAAAACTGCCAAAAACAACCCTCAAGATGGTAATGATACCAGACATTTTTAGTGACTCTAACCTTTAAAACACTGCAAACTGTAAAGCACTCTTTGACTCTTGTCTGTGAAGTGCTATATGACTAAATATTGTGTGCTTACTTGAAAGGATTCATGCACTCAAAACAGTAATCATCATCAGCCTCATCATCGGTGCTGTGCCTGTAGATAATCTGTCTGCAGCAGGTGTCTTTTGCCTAACACAGCATATTTCACTGTAACTGATGGTGAAGAAAATCCATACGCCATGTTATGAGTAAAAATCTGGGACTTCAGGACTTCAGCATTCTGGGGTAAGGCCAGTCTAAAGCGTCAGCTCACTGATCACGTTGGCCTACATGGGCGAGAATGCGTTTGAGGGCAAATGTTTGCTTTTAAACTATATTTTGCATCATTCACAAATATTAAATTAGCTTGACAATCCTTGATCATTTATGACTGTGTGCTGCATTGTAAATGCAACATTTAAACATTTCAAAAGGGCTCTTTGTTTCATTGTAAATCTGTTTTAGGATTTACTGCCAGGGTCTATTGGCCCAAATAACTCTACAGTTTATCTGTTTTGTTTTTTTAAAAATTGCCTCTAATTTCCTTCCCTGGAATCCAACTGAATGAGTCATTAATGCAAGCTGTTATTATGACCTCCATCCATCAAACCATCCAACCAATTCCTCAACTGCTTGAAACCTTTCCCAGCTGTCATTAGGCAAGAGATAGGGCACACGGGTCACCAGAGTGACCTGCAGTTACATTTTAGGAAAATGGTTTCTATTAATATTGAATTGCCTCGGTTATTGTCATTATAACATCAGAGTTTTTGGTTTCAAAACACCAAAATGGTGACAGAAAAACGCCACGCAGAGCAAATAAAAAGTTGAACCCTGAAACATGTAGGTTAGAATCTTCCTTTATAGAGTCGGTTGTTTAGTTTAGTTGGAGAACTTTTGACTTGACTACTTGCTGCTGTTACACGTGTTCGTTTCTGATAACCTTCAAGTTTTTGGCGCCGTGAACACCTGTAAACAGTAAATGGCCTGCATTTGTATAGCGCTTTACTTAGTTCCTAAGGACCCCAAAGTGCTTTACACTACATTCAGTCATTCACCCATTCACACACACATTCACACACTGGTGATAGCAAGCTACATTGTAGCCACAGCTGCCCTGTGGCGCACTGACAGAGGTGAGTGACACCTGTAGTCTGACTTAATCCAATCAGTGTTTTATTTTCTGAACACTGCTATGCTTTGCTCATTTACTTTCTGGTCTGAATAATAAAGCCTTTTACATTAAAAAAAGAGCCTCCTGCTTTGTGGCGACCCTCCAGCAGGTGCACTATTAGCTGAGTTAGTGCTTTCCAGCTCTGACTGAACAGGACTGGAAATTAAAAGTGCAAAAGAAATTTATGACATATGCACCATCATTTTCTTCGATGATTAATGCGAGCCAAACGCATCTTTCCTGCTTGATAATCATGTTGCTTTCAGGTGATGTGGGAAAAGAGGTAGCTATGAATATTCAACATGTTTTTTTCCCTCTGCTTCAGCTCTACCCATCTGGGTTTTCCCTTTGAGGCAAAACAAGCGCAGATCCACTACTGCTGTTTTTAAATGCTGTTTCCACACTCCCGCGTGGTCACTTCCACACAGCTTTTGTCTAACAGATTTTCCACAGTATTAAACTGCCAGCTGATAGACGCCTTTATTTATTTTTTTATTTTTAATGAGAAGTGCTGAGTTCAGAGAGTTGCCCAAGCAGACATTAGAATATCAGACAATGAATGAAACATGGCCTCATCCTGTGTGCTGTCGCTTTTATGTGCTGACTGATGCACCGCAGACACCGGCAGTTAAGAAGAGCATTCTCTCATTACTACCAATCAAATGGGAGATCTGGCTGCATCTACTCAGCGCCAGTCCATTTATTTATTACCTTGCTTGTGCGTGCTCGTGTTTTGCTTTACTTGTACACGCCACCTTCTCCTCTCTCTCTAATACACACATTCGTTCATTCGATTCACTAATACAGTCTCTGGTTTTCCAGTCCCAGGTGGGAAAACTCAGCAGCTTTCAAACAAAGCTCCAGAGCGTCGAAGGACTTCCACAGAATATGTGCGGAGGGGTTTCCGTCAGATACTGTGACAGAGCTGACAGAGGCTCTAAGCCCTTTGAATCTTTTTGCACTACTCAGAAATTCCTCTGTCAACATTTTGCTCTGCTTTTTTCTTTTTTTTGCTCTACACTCAGTTCATAACTTTTTCTTTGATGTGCCACCAATCTAAGCACTGCAGAAAGCTGGGATTGGTATTCTTTGTCGTCTGTGATTAGAAAACATTCGTGTACCCAGTCTAAATCAGTTGAAAACATCCCCAATAATTAGATAATCTTTTAACTGTATTTGTAAATGTTATGTGCACATTTACATACAAACCGGACACTCTGGGTTTAATAGTTTACAGCCTTTTTTATCAGCAGCATAAGAGCCACACAGAAAGTTCTAATATTTAACTCTCGCACATTGGTTTAAAGTGGAACACAATTAAAATCATTGGCGTTATTCAGTGGTTTGAGTGGAGATTCTTGCTATTGATCTCAAATGACCAAGTTATCTAACTGCAGCAAACAGCTGATGTGTACTAAATGCTCATTTACAACTACACGCTTCTACCTGGACAGCATTAGTAGCTTATTTATCTAATTTTCATTCGACTCATCAACGGTCTGATTCAAGATAAGGTCACTTTACCCTTCACTTAAGACAGCTTTCCAGCTAGTTTGTGTTTAGCAGTTCTGGGGTATGAGTATTAGAGATGATTGAGACATAAGTGTGTTTGGGACTTTTTAATCCCATTGCAATTATAAACAAGTGTTAAACTGGGCTGAAATGATCCAGAATGGCATTCTGGCCCCTTCGATTAGTGAGCAATAGAATCTTGTAGACAGGTTAATAATGCGAATGACTGTCAAATGGACCAATTCTTACTTGTGCTGCAGACTCTTGTTGCTTCCCGCGGCGGTATGGAAACACTTGCACAGTAATAAGAAAATATTGTAAACCAACGGGCTGCTTACATCTTCAGTGCATTCATTTGGCCTTCTCTTCCCAGTGATGCGTTTATGGTGCAGATGTAAAAAAAAAAAAACAACGTTTCAGTCATGCTATGATACTCAGCATCCAGATAGGAGCTACTGAAGACAAGCAAGCATAAATGGATTTTTTTTAGGTGCCAAGTCCTTTCCACTGGAACTTTTCAAACAGCTTGACAAACATGACCAAACACACAAACTGTGTCGGTGCAGTTTGTTGCACAGCGTGCCTGCTAGCGAATGTTGAGTTTCCCACTCTTAGTGTTGCGCACAGGAGAGGAAGATGAGAGGTTATTTTCAAAAGTTAGGACTGCACACCAAATCCATTGTTCTAATTCGTTTTAAAGTTTTTAAGTCAGATATTGAATCTATGCATGCTGTGCTGCTGAATTATGTTTTTGTGAAATGTTTTGCAGAACAAATCTAAACTCATTTGTGATAATACTGTACTAGACAGTTTGGTGCTGATTAGATTCACTCACTAAATTATACCTTTTATCCTTATAGTATCTACAGGTTGGATCTCATCTTTACAGCTACAGTACCTCTCAGAACAGGCTCTGCCGCGTATCCAGGGCTAACACACAGACAACCATTCACACTCACATTCACACCTATGGGCAATTTGGAGTTTCCAATAAACTTATCCCCACTAACTGCATGTCTTTGGACTGTGGGAGGAAGCCCCGGCCGGAGAGTGGAATTGAACTCTTGTTGCTGTGAGGCAAACCACTGTGGCACTGTGCTCAATTTAACCCCGAATTATGTATATGTTGTTGTTTGAATATGGCAGTTGAAACAGTGTGAAAAAGTAGTTGCAGCCTTTTATCACATTTAAATGTTTCAGATCATCAAATAAATTTAAATTCTAGACAAACATAGCCTGAGTAAATACAAAATTCAGTTTTTAAATTATGATTTCATTTATTAAGGAAAAAAAAAACTATCCAAACCAAACTGATCCGAGGTGGTAAAGTAATTAACTTCCTGTTTAAGTCATAAATTAACTGCTATTATCCACTATTTTTTTGAAACCTGACAGATGAGATTCAGTTTCACTCACCCAGGCCTGATTTCTATTCAAACAGGACCTGTCTGACAAAGCGAAATAGGCTAAAAATGTCAAAAAGCAACACATCATGCCATAATCTAAAGAAACAACTGAAAAGCACGCCACTGATATCTAGTGATTAAAGGGAAAGACATCTCTAAGGCTTTGTTGAGCCATTTCTAAGTCCTGTGAACCATAGTCAGAGCTTTAATCCAAAAAGTGAAAACAATTCAAACAGTGTTAACCTTCCCAGGAGTCGTCACCCTAGCAAAATTACTCCAACTCCATGCTGATGACTTATCCAGGAGGTCACAAAAGAACTCAGAACAACATCCAGAGAACTACATGCCTCACTTGCCTTAGTTAGGGTCATGATTCAATAATACGAAAGAATCTGAGCAAAAATGGCATTCATGGGAGGGTTCTAAGGAGAAAAACACAGCTGACTGAAAAGAACTCAATCACATCTTTGAGGGGGAAAAAACATCTGGGATACTCTGTGGACTGGTGAGACAAAAATTGAGCAGAACCAAAAATGAGCTTTTTGGGACGTATGCATCATTTGGCATAAAACTCACACCAACAGTCAGACATGGTGGTGGCAGTGTGCTAGTGGGCCGGGGCTGCTTTCTTCCTTCAGGACTTGATACAAATTAGTTATAATTGATGGAACCATGATTTGTGCTCTCTATCAGACAATGATATAAATGATTCTCCTGAAGGAGAATACCGAGCCATCAGTTCATGCCCTGAAGCTCAAGTGCACTTGTGCACCCACTTATACAGTGGGTCAATGATCTGAAATACACCAGCAATGGTGTGAATGGTTTGAAAAACAAAATGAAGGTTTTGGAGTGGCCTTGTCAAAGTCGGAGTCAAATCAGATTGAGATGCTTTGGAAATGATTTATATTTTAGTGTGGCTAATGTGCAAAAAACTAAGAAATAAAGAAGCAGGCAAATATCTTTTCACAGTGCTGAAGCTACAAAAAAGACAGCTACCAAAAAGATTTAACTCAAATGTACTATATTTTATACCTGGCAGTATAGTGGTTGGCAATGTTTTAGACACCACCCATGGCCATAAGAATGGATGGATAGTTTTATAACTTGTAATATTTGATATTTTTGCCTTTTACCTGTAGAAAATGTTGAGAAACTGAGAAATTTGTCTTTTGAACAAGTTTTTACTGGGTGAGAGGTGATCATAGTCTTTTTGTTAGCAAACATTTTTCTAAGTAAAGCAAAACTAAACATATAAAATACATTTTTATGCAGATGACATAGTCCTGCATGGACAGGATTCTTCAGCGCCAACTTATCAAACTAAGGATTGTATTTTTCCAGTGTTTTTCAGACATGTCTTAAGATCCTCAAACTTGTACTGATTGATGACAAAACAAAAACAGTACTTTCTACACTATGATCTTCTAATCTACATATGTTGGGATATTGACACTGGAAAAAGCATGGTGCAAAGCCCTGTTGTGTCATGCATCTCAAAAAGGTGTTTAAGGAAAGAATTTGTAGTAATTATTATGCCAGTTGGTCTTCATGTACAGTAAGTAAGTTAAAACTTCATACTGTTTTTCTGGTCTTCCAATAAGGCTGCGGCAAAAAAAACCAAAAAAACCCCACTACTGGTGATATATACAAACGCTGCAGCATCAAGAGTATCACCAGAGGTAAACAGCTCAAAGAAAAACAGAGTGTAAAGGCGGGTTACACTGCAGGGTGCTGAGGGGGGTCATGGTCTGCAGAGAGGAGCTGCAGAACTGACCTGAGATGCTGCAGTACATTTTGCTAAGAAGCAAAGGGGGTAAAGATAACTGTTGGGAGGAGCATCTGTAGGGCCTTTAGCCCATCTCCTGGATGTGCATAGCAATACAGAGGCAAAGAGAAAAACAGTTACGCTCACAAGCAAATTTTTCAGCTGGATTTCTTCAGCTTTGAGGACTGATTTAGTTGCAAATCTGTGATTTTTACACCCCTTTTATTCCATTCTGGCTGTTTTCAGGTACATGCTGCTGCTGCTCATTCTGTTCTTTATCCCGGGAGTGGTGATGAGTATAGCCTATGGTCTGATCTCCAGAGAGCTCTACCGGGGCATTCAGTTTGAGCTGGGCCAGAGCAAGGAGGCAACTGGTGAGATCCATTATACATTTAATCCAATTGTGAAAGGATTGTTGTTTGCATTGATTTAACTTGTAGTGAAGATGAAAAATCACTTTCTCCAGACCCAAATGGGGCTGCCGTAAATTACATGTGGAAGGCAGGAAACAATCAGAAGGGCCAGTAAATGTTCCCCGACTATAAATGGCTAGTAAATATAAGACATATGCTATTGTGAAAATAAACATGTGCCTACTTGAGTTTTATTGTTATGCACTTAGATAGCACACTGTCATTTCCAGGCAACAGCAGCAAATAAATATTTCTACACACATACAAAGGGACATTTGTGTAATCTGCCTCAAGCAGAGAATGACATATTTTGTTGCTACCTGGAGGTTCTGCACCTGTTCCATCCAAAAATATACTCCACTGTCCTTGGAACCACTCGGGTTGTTGTCTTGCGGCTGATATTCTCCATTTAAACAGAAACAGAAAAAAATATATCTGATATAGCTGAAATACGGTCACTTTAGGTCAATTATAACTGCTGCTATAACTGTGTGTATCAGCAGCACCAGTTTCCATGGAGTCCAGTCTTGAGTGTGATTCATCAAGGTGGGGAACATGTGAAACAGAATTCAGTAGTGATGGTAATTTATTACTGAAATAAAATTAGAAAATAGATCGTAGCAAAATAAACTTCCATCCTTGCATGGAATTCCACATGGAGTTGAATCATTTAGAGTTGGGTTAGGGTTATTTTAAGCTACAGGATAATTATGCAATTTTCAGACACTAGCAGACGGTGCGTTGCAAATCAGGTTTTACATTTTGGTTGGCATCACAGTCATTTTGTTTAAATGTGTTTCATTCAGGTGTTCTAAAAAGATGAAAGAGTGTAAGAATGGAAATGAACCTTTCAAAGCCATTGCCACATTGTTTCCACTGTAGAAGTGTGAACAAACAGAAATGAAGGCTAAAGTGCTCCAAGCAATTTGTTATATTGTTACACTACTGAGAAATCTAATGTCATTAATGCTTAACTTTGGAAACGTTACACCCAAGAACTGCATGTGAAGTAAACCCAAACACACCTGCTAATCCATGATTAAGATCAGAGGAAAGCCTGGTTTCTGCCTGACATCTCTTCCTGTTAAAAGGGAGTTCTTCATCCCCGCCGTTGACTAGTTCTTGTTCACATGGGTTATACATACGGAGAGTGTTTGAGGGTAAGATTTAACAAAATAAGTATTTAAGATTAAGTTTAGAAATGTTATTTCATCCATCCATCCATCCATTTTCTTCCACTTATTCAATTCAGGGTTGCAGGGAGGGGTGGAGCCTATCCTAGCCACAATTTTATTCATTTTACAAATTACTTTGATTTTGATGATTATTTCGTTAAAGATCATGAGGTAGAATATATTTTTAGAACCTACTAATAAACAAATACTGAAATTAGTTCTCCAAACTCTGGACATACTGAAGCTATGTGTCAAAATATCGGTATAGCTAAACAGCTAATGTTAACGTGTGCTGGCCAGGATAGCATTTATGATAACTGTTTAATACTTAAATGTTGTTCAAACGGGAGATTTATCGACCCCTGAAATTCCTCCTAAAGGGTTTGTTCAGTGTTATGAAATTTAACCACTTCAGTTGTTAGTGAGGGAAGGTGGGGTGTTTCTAACTGTCTGCAGCTATGTCAGCTGCAGGAAGCCAAAATGTATTGTAATCATGTGTCACCTGTTTCTGTTAATGACACGTGATTTAAGGTGACTCAAACTTACGCTTTCCCCCTGTACTTCTACAGGCCAGAAAAATGGTGTAGACAGACCTTTGACAGGGCCGAATGACGATGATGATGGCTGCTACATCCAGGTATCCAAAAAGCCCTCCTCTTCTGTGGAGCTTCCCACCCTCTCTGCCTCATCTAGCACCGTGCAGGTCAAGACTGAGCGCGCCCGCAGCAACACCTCCGAGGCTAAGCTGCAGGCTAAGAGGCGCGTCATCCGCATGCTGATGGTGATCGTAGCACTCTTCTTCATCTGCTGGATGCCCTTGTTCACAGTCAATACCTGGAAAGCCTTTGACATGAAGTCTGTCACCAAAGCCCTCTCAGGAGCACCCATCTCTTTCATCCACCTCCTGTCCTACACGTCGGCCTGTGTCAACCCCATCATTTACTGCTTCATGAACACACGTTTTCGCAAGGCTCTGCTGTCCACTTTTGCCTGCTGCAGTCGCAACCGTCTGTGCCGCAAATGCTGTTGGTGCAGTGGGAGGGAAGGTGGGGAAGACGGCATCAACGCCACCTCCATGGGCACATCGATGGCGACCTCAATGTCCAAGTTCAGCTACACCACTGTAAGCACCACCGGCACCTGCTAAGCCTCGAGGAGGGCCGGGTGGTCGCATCAGTGGCTGTGGTTACAGTGTATGTGCCATCTGTTTTATTTTTTCCCTGTTTTTTTTTTTTAATCTTCTGTTTGTCACTCTTCATCTTATTATGGTGTGAGTCATGTGCTGAGTAATATCCATGCCCTTGCTTAGAGGTCTTTTTCAAAGGTCTTCTTTAAATTCTTCGTGCATGGTTGCAGAATGTGAAGTGGAGAAAATACTGTTTCTTTTTTGGTGACATCCTTTTACTCCAGTTTAACTGGCAGCATCTGCTTTGTTGCATCCTGAAAAGAACATCAAGTGCCTGTGCTCTTGGTGTGGCTTTGTTTGTTCGCTAGCTGGGACGGACATTTTAGTGGGAAAACTATGTTGAAAATATAAATTCTGTGTACATATTATTCTGTCTTTAAGTTTATTTAAGGTGAACGTTTTGATGGAGACTGCTAAATAATGAAGACCGGCTAACCTACTGCGAATGGAAGGATTTCGGTTCCATTTTTGTTCATCTTCAGTCATTCAGGGCATCTTTTTCTGGTGCCAGTATTATTATTACTATTATTTTATTTTTATATTCATTAATCATTGATCTTATCATTAATATTAATGCTAATTAATCACTAGCCTATTTATTTATGACCATTTTCCCACTTGATATTATGGCTTTTGAATGAGTACTACCATGCAGGGAGTGCAGAATTATTAGGCAAGTTGTATTTTTGAGGAATAATTTTATTATTGAACAACAACCATGTTCTCAATGAACCCGAAAAACTCATTAATATCAAAGCTGAATGTTTTTGGAAGTAGTTTTTAGTTTGTTCTTAGTTTTAGCTATTTTAGGGGGTTATCTGTGTGTGCAGGTGACTATTACTGTGCATAATTATTAGGCAACTTAACAAAAAACAAATATATACCCATTTCAATTATTTATTTTCACCAGTGAAACCAATATAACATCTCCACATTCACAAATATACATTTCTGACATTCAAAAACAAAACAATGACCAATATAGCCACCTTTCTTTGCAAGGACACTCAAAAGCCTGCCATCCATGGATTCTGTCAGTGTTTTGATCTGTTCACCATCAACATTGCGTGCAGCAGCAACCACAGCCTCCCAGACACTGTTCAGAGAGGTGTACTGTGTTCCCTCCTTGTAAATCTCACATTTGATGATGGACCACAGGTTCTCAATGGGGTTCAGATCAGGTGAACAAGGTGGCCATGTCATTAGTTTTTCTTCTTTTATACCCTTTCTTGCCAGCCACGCTGTGGAGTACTTGGACGTGTGTGATGGAGCATTGTCCTGCATGAAAATCATGTTTTTCTTGAAGGATGCAGACTTCTTCCTGTACCACTGCTTGAAGAAGGTGTCTTCCAGAAACTGGCAGTAGGACTGGGAGTTGAGCTTGACTCCATCCTCAACCCGAAAAGCCCCCACAAGCTCATCTTTGATGATACCAGCCCAAACCAGTACTCCACCTCCACCTTGCTGGCGTCTGAGTCGGACTGGAGCTCTCTGCCCTTTACCTATCCAGCCACGGGCCCATCCATCTGGCCCATCAAGACTCACTCTCATTTCATCAGTCCATAAAACCTTAGAAAAACCAGTCTTGAGATATTTCTTGGCCCAGTCTTGACGTTTCAGCTTGTGTGTCTTGTTCAGTGGTGGTCGTCTTTCAGCCTTTCTTACCTTGGCCATGTCTCTGAGTATTGCACAGCTTGTGCTTTTGGGCACTCCAGTGATGTTGCAGCTCTGAAATATGGCCAAACTGGTGGCAAGTGGCATCTTGGCAGCTGCACGCTTGACTTTTCTCAGTTCATGGGCAGTTATTTTGCGCCTTGGTTTTTCCACACGCTTCTTGCGACCCTGTTGACTATTTTGAATGAAACGCTTGATTGTTCGATGATCACACTTCAGAAGCTTTGACATTTTGAGACTGCTGCATCCCTCTGCAAGATATCTCATTATTTTTGACTTTTCTGAGCCTGTCAAGTCCTTCTTTTGACCCATTTTGCCAAAGGAAAGGACGTTGCCTAATAATTATGCACACCTGATATAGGGTGTTGATGTCATTAGACCACACCCCTTCTCATTACAGAGATGCACATCACCTAATATGCTTAATTGGTAGTAGGCTTTTGAGCCTATACAACTTGGAGTAAGACAACATGCATGAAGAGGATGATGTGGACAAAATACTCATTTGCCTAATAATTCTGCACTCCCTGTATTTGGCCACAAGTAAAAGTTTTAATGGAAATGAAGTATAATATTGTTTTTTGGATGACATAATTGATCATTAACCTCCTAATACCCGAACTTTTTCATGGCATGCATTTATATTTTCTCTTTGCTATTTGGGCTCATTGGGACCTGATGAATGTAAAAACAAAGAATTACATGATTTTTTTTTGTTTCTGAGAAAAATGAGATCCACATACGAGCACATTTGCTTTAAATTTTGATAGAACAGTGGCAGTCTAACGTCCTCGTAAGTGGATATCAGGCCCTTGTAGAGCAAAATTTTATATTTTGGTCTAGACAACAAAAAAATGTGATGTCCACATATGTGGACACCAGGTCCTAGGAGGTTAATTAATTATTGTGCTGTTTTGGGTAAACTGGGTAAATGTTTCCCCCCACTACACTTTCTTATACTACAGAAAGGAGAAAGGAACACAAGTTTTTAATTTTTCTATGTAATTAAAAACCTCAAAGTGTACAATAAATGGCCCAAAAATCCATATCTCTTCATATACTTACTAATGTGAGAGCTTTAATGAAAGAGGTGAGGACTGTTCATCCACTTATTCTGCTTGTTTGAGGCCTGGTGGTAAGCGCATATCAGAAAATGTGAATCTGCCTGAAATCTCTGCAGCACAAAGTGCAACAGTTTAGTTGGGAATATCTAGCTAGTTTCTTCTTAAACTCACCAAATCAAAAGCAACTACTGTAGCGACTCAGCAGCAGTTTTAGAGGCTTGCGGCACCTTAGAGGTCAACCATTCTCATGTTTAACTAAACTAAAGCTTTACATGTGTAATATATAACCAGCTGTTAAGAAGGTGAAAAAGAGAGAGAAAGCACAAATGTTTGGTGAAAACCTTGCTAATAGCTAGCAAGAATGCTATAATGTAAAGCTGATCCTTCAGGGAAACAAAGGTATGAGATGGTCGGAGATAGTTGTTCAATACAGAAGTTTACTTACCTGCTAAGAATGAAAGGGGACCTGTTATTCTTTGCCTTACTTTATGTCATATGTGTAATGTATTAATGCTTGTTGTTCATGTATAGCAAAGGATCAAATACTTAGGCAAACATACATAAAATTAATCCCTGAAAGCAGAATGCTCAAGCTGTAAGCTGAAGAGAAAATGAATAATTTATATTAAAAAAAATTGGCAGCTGATGCCCAAAAGGAACAAGAAGGATGTTTACAAGGCACTGGATGCCCCTTTGCAGGCTTCTGAAAGCTGGTCAATCAGAGGAAACTGGGAAAGGAGGGAGCATAAAAAAACATGAGATAAAATGCCCCACAATCTAGCTTGGACAATGCAAAGCTATATCTGTGCATGAGGATAACAAAAAAAGATTGGTAAGAGTAATAGGTCCCCTTTAACAGAAACATGTTCAACGGGAAGCAGGAGAGGAGGGACTGGGAATGGGAAATGTTAATAGCTTGGAAAGTTTGCAAAGTGTGTTTATGTGTTGAAATTACTCTAGAAACCTCTTCGTTCAGTGTTGTATTGTACATGCGGTCATGCTGTCATGTCCAGAACTGAAAATGAAATAAAAACTAAATGAAAAAATAAATGCCTCACAATTTCAAAGAGTGGATTATTTTTCTCCTTTAAAATGTTTTTTTTTCCCAGTAAATCTTAATTACCCCCCCCCCCCCAAAAAAACTCAAACAAATAAACAAACTAACAAACAAACTTTGTTATCATTCAGTTGATAATGTTACAATATAAGAAATTGACTGTACTAATATCATTGTAATTCCATCATTAGCAGTCGAAGGGCTATTTGGAGGCAGCATGAGAGAAGAAAAGGCAGGAGTGTAGCTGTGACAGTGGGGACTTTAAATGTAGTCACTATGCCTGGTAAAGCAAGAGAGCTGGCTAATATGATGAAGAGAAGAAAGGTAGAGGTATTTGTGTGTGCAGTTGATCTGGTGGAAGGCAAGCCAAGCCAGGAGCACTGGAATTGGATTCAAATTGTTCTACAATGGTAGGAAGCAGAAAAAGCAAAATGCAGTAGGAGCAACCTTAAAGAAAGAGTATGTTAATTGTGTTGTTGAGGTGAAGGTTACACAGGGTAATGAGTTTGTAGCTGGCAGTGTTGGGGAGTAACGGAATACATGTACCGCCGTTACATATTTAAAATACAAAATATGAGTAAATGTATTCCGTTACAGTTACCGTTTAAAAAGGTGGTATTTAGAATACAGTTACTTTGTTGAAATAAATGGATTACACTGCGGTACTTTCCTGTTTCATTTTGTCGCGGGTCAGGACTGTTTGGGTTTTGTTTGACAGCTACGTCTGTTGTTCCAGGCGGCAGCGTTACGGTTGCCATGGTTACAGGGCGACGCTCTCTCTCTCTCTGCGACTGTGTGTTTCCTGGGTGAGAGAGCTGCCTTTTCGTTGTTGTTGTTGTTGTGCTAAGCTAACAGCAGACTAAACGCTCTGGCGCGTGTCAAGAGTTGGGAGTTCGCCTTGTAATCGGAAGGTTGCCGGTTCGAGCCCCGAGCTTGGACAGTCTCGGTCGTTGTGTCCTTGGGCAAGACACTTCACCCGTTGCCTACTGGTGGTGGTCAGAGGGCCCGGTGGCGCCAGTGTCCGGCAGCCTCGCCTCTGTCAGTGCGCCCCAGGGTGGCTGTGGCTACAATGTAGCACCAGTGTGTGAATGGGTGGATGACTGGATATGTAAAGCGCTTTGGGGTCCTTAGGGACTAGTAAAGCACTATATAAATACAGGCCATTTACCATAGCTCTAAAGAATGTAGCATCATGGGCAGTGTAGTCCGTGTTGCAGGGAGAATGGACTGCCATACACGTTATGGGTCTGTGAGCGCGAGGAGGGAGAAAAAGGGGAGTGGAAAGGTACGAGTTGTCATCGAGGAAAAACGGGAGCTGGAAGCATGTAAATATAATAATAACCACTTCAGCCAAGAAGAGTGCCTGACGAGCCCAGTTGTAAGTAAGCTATTAAGACTCGACTGTACACCGTGTTCGTGTTTTCCTCCGAAAACAATAAGTTCTGTTGGAGCAGTCTTTCAACGCCTCTCTCTGTCTCTCGCAAGAAAAGTTGACCCACACAACAAAGTAAAGCTATTTTTCGGCTACGAGCCGACAGGGACCCCGCCGTATTAGTCAGAGGTCCCTTTACTACAGTTCGGAGTCGCGGACCTTCAGTAATAGTAATAAATCACACAGCAATAGTACATTCACGTTGTTGTAAAAAGCATGATAATATATTAAGTAATCCAAAGTATTCAGAATACGTTACTGTCATTGAGTAACGTAACGGAATACGTTACAGAATACATTTTGGGGCATGTATTCTGTATTCTGTAATGGAATACATTTTAAAAGTAACCTTCCCAACACTGGTAGCTGGTAACCCAAGGTTTGATGCTGATTGTTGAAGGGAGATAATAAAGGCTGGATGCCATGAGAAAAGGAGGAATTCTGGTGTAAGTTGGGTGAAGTGGTAGAGATTGTCCCCAGGAAGAGAGACTGGTGATTGGAGTGAATTTCAGTAGACGTGTAGGTGACAAGGTGTTTGATAGGTATGGTGTTAAGAATAAAATGCAAAACTCTGAGTGGTAGGTGAAAACAGCTCAAGTGAGGGAAACTGCCAAGAAGGTGTTTGGTGGAATAGGAATATAGGATAGGAATATGATAATAAATAAAGAAGTGGGATGGTCAAGGAGATGAAGAAAGTCTACAGGAATACTGGGAGGCATAGAGCAAAGAGGGAAGTAGCAAAGGAAGAGGCTCATATTGAGTTGTGTGTGAGGCTGGACACTAAAGAAGGAGAAAACAGCTTGTTGGCCAGGTAGAGAGACCAAAATGGAAAGAGTGTGCAGCAGGTTAGAATGATTAGGAACAGAGACAAAAATCTCCTAACGAGTTAATATGCTGAGAAGATGAAAGGAGTAGTTTGAGCAGCTGATGAATGAAGACAATGAGAGAGAGGAGCATGAATGGAAGGAAACTTGTGAATAATGAAGAGCAGCTAATCAGTAAGGAGGGAAATAAAGGTGGCTATGAAGGAAATGAATACTGGAAAGGCAGATGGTCCAGATGGCATACCAGTACCTGTTTAATAAAGGAAAACAAGAAAAAAAACCCACAACATTAAATACAATTTTGAAAAATAGAATTCAATCTTCCAGTTTAACTTTATATTAGCAGATGAACGACTCATTTTCATAGAGATTCTAACAGTTTCAATTTAGCCGTTTAGTTAGAAAACACAGCTTATTTTTAAACCTTCACAACTCCCACACAATTCTTACTGTGGAACATACTCAACTAAGCTTTACATATGAAACTAAACACAATACATTCTGTCTTCTTAGAGTTTCTCAAGAAGTTGCCAATAATGACAGTTTTTCAATAATAAACTACTAGAGAGAGATTCATGGCATTCAGATAAATATGTCATTTTTAAACATTGTCTATTTAACTTTGAACTTCCAAAGCTATTCTATACATCATTATAAGAAGAGTTGTTTGTTTTCAGATTATTGCCTGCCTACCCAAACGTGTGGTAAAAGACCACATACTGGAGAACACATGAGCAAAAATGCTCGATATTAAACACTTCAAATTTACAGTGTTACGTTTTTCTGATGTCAGCTGAAATATCTTATATAATTAAAGCACTCAACAGTGGGCAGAAAATGAAATGAAGCATATTGAATATTCACCCACTTTGGAATCTTTGAAAACACAGATCATTTAAATAAACACAAGTGAAAAAAGAAACACAAAGTTCATACAAATAAAATTGGTAAGAATAACTGAACCAAATGACTAAAACCAGATTCTCAGCATACAATCCAAATATTGCAGTACAAATCAACACTCATCATTTCATCTGTGACCATTCTCCTCGGACCTCTGGCATCAACACACAAAAAAAAATCCTGCAAAGAACTGCAGCTCACTCATATATTTTTCTTTTTTGGTCATTAGGTTGTTGTATGAGAAAATCCCAGTTGACGACCAGCCTGTGTTGCACCAATAGCCATGTCATGTTGAAAGACACTCAGTTATATTTTCTTCCCAATTCAATGTCTAAATGCAGTGAGTTGGTCCAACAACTACCAAACAAAGTGGCCAATGTGTCGATATATAATATAAAATACGTAGAGCTTCATTTTGCAAATCGGCTGACTTCAAAAATTAATCTGACTCAGGTGTATTTCTACATTTATGCACATTTTATGCATTTATTCGGGTTTTTTTTTTTTTTTTTTTTTTTTACACAGTTCCCAACACCAACTCAAGTCTCTGGGACAGTTTTGTACCATCAACCCTGTTATTAAGGCAGATGAGATAGCCACATCTGACGACTCTGTCTTAAACATTTGCTGATATGTATAAAATAAGCCTGGTACATAAAATCTGGCTTTATTCTTGTGTTGATCTACCATGCAGCAGAGAAAACTGGTATCAACCAAGATTAGTTAAGGAACTTAAATCAGTAGTCATTCTTGAAAATGTATTTTGGGTACTGATGCAAACATTAACATTAGGATGTGAATTAGCAGGAGAAGTGCAGATTTCACCTGCTTGAATCCTCCAACCTGCCCTTGCTACGAGCAACACTGAAAAAAGTTCCATTATCTCTGTGGCATCTTTTACGTATGGGCAGAAATCTGTGCCATCAGAAACTGAATTTGAATAAGTTAAATTTGAATTTGAATTGCTCAGATTGAATCTGAATTGTAACTTGAATAAATGCTTTTGAAAACTGAATTTGAATTAGTCTAATTTGAAATTGAATTTATGGTTTGAAAATGATCATCACTAAATTGAAATTGAATTTTATATTTTGAAAATGAATTGATTTGCTTTGAAACTGCATTTTATCCTTTAAAAATTCAGCTCTCGAATAATTTCAGTTTCACTTCTCACCATTCAGTTTCAGTTCTACAATTCAATTTCAGTTCCAAAATTCAGTTTTTTGGAACTTACATCCGGTTCCGGTTCAAGCGCAGATTAATAGAACTACGTTTTACTAGCGGACCGAAAGTGTTACTGACGGGAATCTACAGCGTCTTGAGCTGAATTAAGACTTCAGAAGTCATTCGTCATGTCGAATGACCAGCGGATAAACTCTCAGGTTGGTAATAAATGTATTACATGTATAAGAACAAGCGTCATGTTAACAAATGATAGCCGTACGGTAACTTTTATGCTTATTGTAGCTGCTAGCTAAAAACGCTAATTTAGCGTAGTTTGCCCTGAATTCAGCTTTGACAACAAATATGATCGACTGTTTCTAGTAGAATTCCAAAGTTGTCATCTTGGACCCTCTCAGAGTACCCCCTCTGTATGCTTGCAGAGACCCCTACAGTAGGGAAACATGCAAAACGGTGTCCAAACCTTTGTATTTTAGCTTTATTTATGTCTTACACAGCATCCCAACTCTTTAGCTAACTTAATAACTTTAGCTAAAGTGAATAGTTAGTCTAATTCATTAGTGCAGCATTACTGGGTCACCTCTGTTTGAAGTGATATAATGTGATATACAACTATCACTGTGTTTAACTACCATAATAATTCTACTTAATTAGATTTTTTTTTTTTAAACATACTGCTCCATTACTATGTTTGACAGGCTGAAGTTGTCGGGTCACCTCCTAAATCGACCATCTTTTACAGGTGTTTTGTGCCAGAAATGGAGTGTCCACTGAAGACTGAAGATACTGAATCTCTACGCCTTGCCATCTGATCCCTCTTGTGCCTTCATCTAGACAAGAGACAAACTTAACCACTCTCATATGCTCTGTACCTACATCACCTTCCCTGACAGTCGTAGCTTGGCTCATCTGAGGGTGAAATTATAAGAATGTGTTATTTTGCAAAGTGCTCTCTAGGGTTCCTAAATAAAATATGGCATTGAGGTCTTTTGAATTAATCCCTTCTTCTGAAATATAAGAACCTCTCCTGGTTTTAATGGCACTTTGGATTTCCTTTACTTTCTGTTCCACTTCCAAACCCAAATAGATGCTGACAAGCTGACCACAGTAACATGGAAGAGGGAAAGAAGTTGGAAAGGACTACTACAAATAAACCTAATGCCTAACAATGAAAAGTGTAAAATAAGAACAATAATAATAATAAAGATAAAAGATGAAGTAACAAGTTTTTAGTTTTTGTTTATTCCAAATGATCATCCAGATGTCTGTGACATGTGATGACAAACACCATAATGGAAGGCCTTAGTCATCACATGCTTAAACTCATATATTTTTGCATATGCTGAACAGGCAGTCAGACATGCTGTAACTGTGGGGTAGAAAACAGCATAAACACCATACGGCAGGGGTCTCAAACTCCAGTCCTCGAGGGCATGGAAAAGTTGCATGACACTGGCCCTTGAGGACTGGAGTTTGAGACCCCTGTCATATGGAATATGACAGGTGTGGTTGAACTGCATGAAGACTCTGAAGCTTCTCTTCTCTTCTGGCAGGACAGGAATGTGGCCTTGTCCTGTGAGCCACTGTAAGGATGTACTTAGAGTAGAACTGGACTGTCACCGGCCTCAGGCTCTTCACCCTTTTCAAAGACAAAGCAGTCATTTAGATAAAATATTAGATATTGTTTACCTGTAAATGCACAAAGTAAATTTAGAAATGTAATTATTGTCAAGAGTGAACAAGCACTGATAGTGTAATCTACAGCTGTGGCCAAACGTTTAGAGAATGAGAAGTGTTGTTTGCTTATTTACAAAGTTTGCTGTTTCAGTGATAGTTGTATATCACATTATATCACTTCAAACAGAGGTGATCCAGTAATGCTGCACTAATGAATTAGACTAACTATTCACTTTAGCTAAAGTTATTAAGTTAGCTAAAGAGTTGGGATGCTGTGTAAGACATAAATAAAGCTAAAATACAAAGGTTTGGACACCGTTTTGCATGTTTCCCTACTGTAGGGGTCTCTGCAAGCATACAGAGGGGGTACTCTGAGAGGGTCCAAGATGACAACTTTGGAATTCTACTAGAAACAGTCGATCATATTTGTTGTCAAAGCTGAATTCAGGGCAAACTACGCTAAATTAGCGTTTTTAGCTAACAGCTACAATAAGCATAAAAGTTACCGTACGGCTATCATTTGTTAACATGACGCTTGTTCTTATACATGTAATACATTTATTACCAACCTGAGAGTTTATCCGCTGGTCATTCGACATGACGAATGACTTCTGAAGTCTTAATTCAGCTCAAGACGCTGTAGATTCCCGTCAGTAACACTTTCGGTCCGCTAGTAAAACGTAGTTCTATTAATCTGCGCTTGAACCGGAACCGGATGTAAGTTCCAAAAAACTGAATTTTGGAACTGAAATTGAATTGTAGAACTGAAACTGAATGGTGAGAAGTGAAACTGAAATTATTCGAGAGCTGAATTTTTAAAGGATAAAATGCAGTTTCAAAGCAAATCAATTCATTTTCAAAATATAAAATTCAATTTCAATTTAGTGATGATCATTTTCAAACCATAAATTCAATTTCAAATTAGACTAATTCAAATTCAGTTTTCAAAAGCATTTATTCAAGTTACAATTCAGATTCAATCTGAGCAATTCAAATTCAAATTTAACTTATTCAAATTCAGTTTCTGATGGCACAGATTTCTGCCCATATTTACGTACCTTCTGTGGCAATGTTGCCAATTACAGTAAGCATTACCTAAGTACAAAGCTCTTGTTTTCAGGCTGAGACTAACAAGGTGTTTCTCAGGGATCTTCTCCTGCAGTGTAAATTTCATATTTTTGCCTTTGAAACCTGATGAGAAATGCCTCCAAAAGCATGACAAATGCACATCATTCAGGTCTTTCATAACAAGTTTGATTTATGAAGCCTACACAAAGGAGCACAGACTGGAGTAATAAGAATCAAGAGAAATATATAATGTGATTAATACCTAATGTAATTGTAGCAAAACAACCCATTCTAATGTGAGAATGCATTCTTTAGCTGCTTGTTCAGATTTATCTTGAAACTCTCTTTATCCATTTCACAGCTGCAGTAGGGCTGGAGCCTATCCTAGCTGTCAAAGGGCTAACACAGAGGTACAGATAACCATTCACACAAATGGCCAGTTTAGAATCACCAGCTAACCTGACATGGATGTCTTTGGACCATGAGTAGAAGCTGGAGTACATGGACAGAACTCACTCGGGCATGGAGGGAACAGGGGATGGCCAAACAGGACAGAAGAAGGCTCCAGCCAGCTGGCAATTTCAAAGCAAAGAGTCTCATGATGTGAGGTCACAGTGTTAATCATCACACCATTGTGCCACCCAATTGTTCTTACATGTAAGTCTTTATAACCTGGTCTGCAGTGGGAGACCAGAATGCATTTTAAAGTTATATTATTAGTTTCGTTCAATTAATACACCTCGGTTCCTGACATTCTTAAAGAAAATAACCCTGCTTGACCGCTTAAGAGATTTATGTGCAAAGAGGTGTTTCCCAGGGCAAAACAGCAGTTTTACATTATTATTCAATTCAATTTTATTCATATGGTGCCAAATCACAACAACAGTTGCCTCAAGGTGCTTTATATTGTGAGATAAAATAATACAGAGAAAACGGTGAAAACCCCAACAATCACATGACCCCCTATGAGGAAGCACTTTGGCGACAGTGGGAAGGAAAAACTCCCTTTTAACAGGAAGAAACCTCCCACAGAACCAGGTTCATGGAGACGTGCCCATCAGCCATGGCCGGTTGGGGTTGAGGTTAGGAGGACAGGATAAAGACATGATATGGAAGAGAGCCAGAGATAAATAATAACTAATGATTAAATACAGAATGGTTTATAAACCCATAATGAGTGATACAGGTGAGTGAAGAAAACCAGTGCTGAAATGCATTAAGAAATCAACAACTGAATCAGTCCATGTGCATATATTGCATATCTACTAATGAAACTCTGGTACCATAAATGTATTTTTACCATTACCTAGCTACCTGGGAAAAAGAAACCATTTTTCTGACTGATTAAAGTGATATGATTAGACAGTTAGAGCAGTCAACAATAAAAATGTCCTGACAGCTGTGATATATGTCCAGACTCATCCCGGAGAAAAGCATAGTTTGTGATTTACTGTTGGATGTGTCAGCAACAATTAATAGTTATGAAAAATGTACAAATTTACAACTACAGCAACAACTTTCCAAATTGGGGATGTTCATGAGGATCGTGTAGGTAATCATATGAAACTCCAGGTATTGCATTAACTCACATGGAAGACTTCTAATTAAAGCAGATAACTAATTAGACAACTAATACAACTTATATGGGTTTAGTGTCAGGTTCCACTGTGGTAGGGTAGGACCCAAATGAATTAGGCTGCTGGAGGATTCCCATGACGCACTGAGTATTTCTTCTTCAGTCACCTTTCTCACTCACTATGTGTTAATAGACTTCTCTGCAGTGAATCATACTTGTTATTAATCTCTGTCTCTCTTCCACAGCATGTCTTTATCCTGTCTTCCTTCTCTCTCCCCAACTAGTCACAGCAGATGGCCCCGCCCCTCCCTGAGCCTGGTTCTGCCGGAGGTTTCTTCCTGTTAAAAGGGAGTTTTTCCTTCCCACTGTCGTCAAAGTGCTTGCTCATAGGGGGTCATATGATTGTTGGGTTTTTCTCAGTATGTATTATTGTAGGGTCTACCGTACAATATCCCACATAGCAAAATTGGTATGTCCCGGAACTGGCCCACACAATGAGCTTACACTTGGCCCACATACCGCTAAAAATGACGGCCCTTTGATGGCCCAGATCAGGTTTGCCAGAGGGGGCCCACACATGGGCCAGCACAAGGCTAGTTGCAGACACACTGCTGGCACTGTGCTGGCCCAGAACAGTTTCAGCTCTGACCCCAGATGTCAGCTTAATGTGTACTTTAATCAAGCCATGTAATAACAACATGTGCCAGAACATAATAATGCAAAAGTAACATGACAAAACTCTAGTCAGACAGTGAATGGACTGATTCTCATATAATGCTTTTCTACTCTCCCGGATTACTCAAAGTGTTCTATACAACATGCCACATTCACCCAATCTCTCTAAACTGAGTGCTTACAAACTACACTCATACACATCCACGCTCTTGACATATAGAGTGGAGAAGCCAGGAATCGAACCACCAACCTTCCGATTTCTAGATGAGCCGTGCTACCGTCTGAGCTACAGTCACCTGGTGGTAAACATGAGTAAACCCTCACTAGGTTTTGGATAAAGTGTAAACTCACAAACCTGTCAAACCTGCATTTGAAACGTTGGCTACCATAGCAGTATAGTATTGCAACATGGCATTTGGGTCTTCTAACTAAAATAGGAAAATAGGAACATAAATAGTGCCATCATTGTCAGACCTGGCCCACATCTGGTTGACATACCACTTACCATGCCAGAAGTCAGCCAGCAGTGACACCAGTCAGTAGGAAGTGCCAGCTTGATGCCCGATCCGGGCCAGAGCTGTTTTCTATGAGCCTGGGTCATAAAAACCAAACCATAATCGGGCTAGATGTGGTGTGCCATCACATAAACAGTGTCATCTATGCCAGGCCTGGCCCATATCTGGATGACATACCACTTACCATGCCAGAAGTCAGCCATCAGTGCCGGCTTGACACCAGATCCGGGCCAGACCTGTCTGCTATGTGGGATACAACACCTTGAGATGACTGTAGTTGTGATTTGGCGCTATATAAATAAAACTGAATTAAACTGAATTGAATTGAAATGAAATGCAGGACTGACAACACAGTAAACACTAACAGTAAAGACTTATAATGCAACCACAAACTAAGAAACACTGGAATTTGGCATGGAAATACACTACCATACACTAAGGTGAAAAACACAACATAATGGCGAACACTACAAAGCACAAGGGAAAACTAAATCTAAATCTCAAGCATAAAATATCAAAAAGAAACCATAATGATTCCACAAAAACTCAAAACCCCTGGGTCCAAAATGGGACATGGCATTTAAGTTATAACTGCAGCAGTTAAAACAGAAACTTAGACTGTTGTCGTCCTTGTTCTCAGCTACTTGTGCTCGTCAAGCTCATTTGATGTCTCCCTGAATGAGTTGGAGAAATTAGCTTGGCCTAAGTGGTGTCCATGAGGCATCCTAGTAACATCCAACCACCTCAACTGGCTCTGTTGGATGAAGACGAGGCTTTACTGCGAGCCCTTCCAAATTAACCAAACTGCTCACCCAATATTGAAGAGAGAGCCCAGACAGCCTTCGAAGGAAGCTCATTTCCGCTGCTTATCTGTGATCTCATTCCTTCAGTTAGTAGCAAATACCCATCACCAACAGGGCAGGAATGTAGATCAACCGGTAAATTAAAAGTTTTGCCTTCATGCTCAGCTCTCTCTGAACCACAACAGATCAGTACAGCGTCTGCATCACCGAGATACTTAAACTCCCCTACCCGGAGAACCAACTCATCCCAGACATGGACATTAATTAGCCATAGAATCCTGCACATAATACATAATCTGCGCATTTGTTTGACTAAAAATGTATAAATAAGCTGAACTTCTCCAGTTGTCTGAATGGAAGTTGCAGTTGCTGCTCATTAACAAACCACATTTCCACAAATTTTATTCATGAATTCAATCAGTAACATTAAATTATGTGTTGCTGTGAATAATTTAACACTGTGCTCAGTCCTAATTGTATCACTTGGCCTCACAGCTTATAAACTGTATTTGTATTAAGCAGCATGATGTAATACCTTTGTCCTATATATGGTGCATGTTGACAGCTTAGTACTGTCACATCCTGTCACTTTCAAGTGTGGCTCGTTTTTCATGTCGTCCCATTGCTTTGCAATCCCTGTCCCTGCATTCCCCCTGCCACCCACTCACCACCCAGCTTTTTATCCCTTTCGGTGCAGAGGCATATGAATACATGAATGACAATAGTGTATGGGTGACAACTGAGATTTGCAGACACAAGCACTGTCCACGAGCAGTTTAGGGATGTGGCAGAGGTGGTTGTGAGTTCAGCAGGCAGACAATTGGCACACAAAAATCCCTGAGAGAGCTTTACGTGTAAATGCTTGGTTTGGCGGTATCCACTTTGTGTGTGCTTTTGTAATTAAGGCAGGAGACAATGAGTGATTTCCATATATTTGCCAGTACTTGGCGCATTGGAGAATCTCGTGGATTTATTTCAATGCCCAAGCATTCATTCCTCTTGCAGTATTTATGTGGATGAGATTGTGAGATTTAAAATTTATTGAAATTGAAAGAGATGTGTATTATAAATGAATATATATGAATAATGAAAGAAAGCATTTTTAATTTTTATTGTATTATAAGGTTTTAAGATTTACCTTGTGGAATACATTTTACTTTTTGGCCATATGACATATCACTTAGGCTAACCTGTATTAATAAAAGTTCACCCTAAAGAAACTGAAATATTTTCCTAAATTTTAAAGGTTTTTGTTGATATATATATATATATATATA
>NW_024582832.1:102310-110339 GCF_018398535.1 Haplochromis burtoni
ATAGTTATTTGGCTTATATCGTGATAGATATCGTTATCGCCTGAAATGAAAAAAACATATCGTGATATGAAAAAATCTCATATCGCCCAGCTCTAGCAGGAAGCTATTAGCTTATTGTAACACTGCATGGCTAGCTTGATTACCAAAATGTCACAGATATGACTGTAATATTGACACCCTTAATTATGTTACTTTAGGCTTCAATATGGTCATCAGTGGAGACTATGGACTACTATTTTTGGCCATTCCACCAAGCTTGTTTCCTGTGCTGAAGATTATGGCTAACATGTTTCATTTTTTCCAAATCAAAAAACTCTTTTTCAGTTCTAGCTGACTAGCATGGAGTGTCAGGTACTTAGCCTTTGTGGAGTCATCAAACCTTTAGTGCTGCCGAGGATGTCATGTTCCCCATGTTTCGCTGGTTGGCCCTGTGCTAGGCAATATGTTTTGTTTTGTTTTGTTTTGTATGTGCTCTCTCTCTCCTCTGCCTGGGCTCTGGCCCACGCACCTGTTTCCAATCATTGCACCTGCTGCTGATCTCCTGTAATCCTGAGCCCTATTTAAGATTGCGGGTTGTTGAGTAATCTGCGTCAGTCTATCCGTCACTTGTAATCTGAATCCATGTGTTTGTTTCTGAACCTCTTGCTAACTGAGGTCTCTGTGTATATAGATCTTCCCTAGACCTGTCCCCATAAACCCAAGAGTCCCGTGAGCGAAGAGTGGTGAAGTGTGTGGAAGTGTGAGTGGCTGCAGAGGAGAGTGGAGAGGAATTCTGAGAAGAGAGGTGTGTGTGTGGACCAGCCCTGAATCCCTCCCCGCAATCCCTCCCCGCACATTTTATATATCTGCACTTGGTGTTTTCACTGTAAATAAAATCACTGTTTCCCTGCAAAGGATTCTTGGTTTGCACCTGAGTTCATTTGAGAAACATGACAGAGGTAATGTTAAATAGACAAACTTCAGCATTTTATTCTTGCAAGATAATGAAGAATAAGCTGAGTGCCTACAAGGATAGTGGGGAGGAAGAACAAGCAATCATTGTGCATTATTGTTATTCACAGGTAAAAGATGAGGTAGAACAGAGTGGCATCCCTCCTTGGAAGACCAACTCATAAAAAAGAGTTGACCTGAGATCAGACCATAACAAAAACTGTAGCAAACTCAAAATCCTATGTTTGTCTGTGCACAGCAGTGTGTACACAGAGCTCTTATGTATTGTGAATATGTAGTTCCTTTTCCCCCTTTAGTATCAGATCAAGCTTTTTGTTACAGGAATACAGAAATTAATGTGACAGATCTGAAGCAACTTGAATAACAGTAAAAAATAAATATATTTGGATGTCAGTGAATGTGATTTAGGACTGTGTGTGTGCACTTTTATTTATGCATGTGGCACTGTGGCAGTAAGCAAGGAAAATGCAGTTCAAAGACAATTAATTTTACGTGATTGAATGTTTGTAATAAAACAGGTGTATTTTCCTGAGATTTTTTCACCACCAAGATCATCCGTTTCTAACAGATGACTTAACATCAGAATATATTGATTCTTAAGCTATTTGGCCATGGTTTTTCAGTAGAGAAATGTGTAAAACCCTCTGTAAGTGGACTCTTCGAGTCAGTCCACTTACATCTCAGGGACATAGGACATTCATTTGAGTACAATAATGGACACAAACTGGCCAGAGAAAAGTGCAGATTCAAAGGAGGAGTGATAGAAGGCATCTACCTCAAGCCGGAACAACTGTCACTAAGCATCCTTCAGCAGACAGCTTACCATCCATCAACACCTTGACTCATGCAACCCTAATGACTAACACAATGACCGAGTAGGTCAACAACTCACATGGGACTTCAACGACTAGTAAGAATCACATGATGGCTGGGTGGGTCAGTGACTCACATGTAAGTTCAATGACTCTAAAGGGCTAACAGACCAATAAGAAATCAAATATTCCCCACCATTCAGTTGGAGATGAAGCAGCATTTTGTTCTCGCTTTCAAAGTAAAAGTTGCACCAACAGGTTGGGGGATATAGTTTTCTTGCTGGTGACCTGTGGCTCAAAGGAGGTCACTGACCGGTCTCTAGTTCTGCATGACTGGGCTTTAGCAATTCATTTCAGAATGACTGTGATTCATCCCCAGTGACCACTCACCAATGAGCTGGGGAATGTAGGCTCTCCCCCACTGATTGGTGGTTTCCAGATAATCAAGGACCCGTCTCTAGGCTCGAGGCCTGTTCAATGCAGCCACTGTTTGAGGTTCATGCAGGACTTTTTGGGATCTTTAATTTTGTTTTCAGACTTCTTCTTTTCACTGCAAACTTTGCTGCTCAAGTTCATCATCCCAGAATACAAATGTTCTAATATTTGTTTAAATAAATGTTTGCTGTACAAATACAGCTAGAGGCACACCTGGATCGTCACACTGACAAACCTGCCACTGACTTCCTATTGTGGACTTTGTGAGCCTGTAACAGTATCCTCACACTAGGCACACCAGGTTGCTACTGCTGCCTCTCTCACACTTGGTGTCTCTCTCTGTCATGCACAAATGTACTTTGAGCAGTACTTGAAAAGTGCTCTTGCACAACATAGTGATGTTCATGTTTTTATGGATTTTGTGGCTTATTGTCCTCTCACATGGCTTATAGATTTGTTAATTAGTTAATACAGCGATATTCACTGAGTCGGCTCTTGTTGAGGACATATTAAATCCCGGCCATGAGTGTTGTGATTTAGAGGTTTTCACACAAGTAGTCTCCTCATCTATTTTCTTTAACCAGGCAAGTCACCGAGGACAAATTGTTATTTATAACGACGCTTATTTACTCTTTTCTTGGCAAGAGAGATAAGTGTATTTCCTAGAATTTCCAGTGCATTTAAAGCAACAGCTACAAGCTTTTGCTCTGCAACTATTAATGCTCAATGAAACAAACATTAGGCTTGTCATGAGCCTAAGTTGGCTCTAAAGTTTTGGACCCTAAATTCACAATCCAACAACCAGACAGGCTGCTGTCAACAAGTTTATTTACAGAATATTCAGAGGTGTAATTGGAACATCTTAATCATGCTTCTTGCTGGTTTTTAGAGAGACTGCACTGGGTTCCTCAGATAACCTGGAGCACTGGAGGAAGGACAGGCAGGTGCGACTGGCAAGTAATCAGCCAGGGTTTCAGGTGAGCTCATTGTGAAACCTGGCCCCACCTTATCATGCGAATTCCTGAGGTCAGATGGCCCAGGATGTGAGTGGGCGTTAAGGCGTCTGGGGAGGGAACTCAAAACTGGATTATAGATGGCAGAGAGTTGGTGTCGTAAACCCCCGCCTCTGTTCAAAGATGGTCGCTCACAGTGGACATAAATGGCTTCTTTCACTCCTCTTTCAAACCATCTGTCCTCTCTGTCCAAAATGTGAACATTGGCATCCTCGAAAGAGTGTCCTTTATCCTTAAGATGCAGATGGACAGCTGAGTCTTGTCCTGTGGAGGTGGCTCTTCTGTGTTGTGCCATGCGCTTGTGAAGTGGCTGTTTGGGCTCTTCAATGTAGAGGTCTGGGCATTCCTCGCTGCACTGTACAGCATACATCACAGTGTTAAGTTTGTGTTTTGGAGTTTTGTCTTTCGGGTGAACCAGTTTTTGTCTGAGCATGTTGCTGGGTCTGAAATGCACCGGGATGTCATGCTTGGAGAAAACTCTTCTGAGTTTTTCTGATACACCGGCTACATAAGGGATGACAATGTTGTTGTGACAATGTTGACCCAACAACATTGTCATCCCCTATGTACCACCTGAACACATCACAGAGCAACTTGTAGTTCAGTATCTTGCACTTTAATATGCAGATTGGAACAGCAAGAGATTGAACCCCCAGCTACCTGCTTAGTAGATGTCTTGCTCGATCTGCTGAACCACAGCAACCCCGAGTTGTTCTCTAAACTGGAGGCTGTGGTGTCCACAGATGTCTCCTCCCTGGCAATGGAAGCGTAACCTCACGTTTGCGACAAATCTTTTTTGCTTTGCGAGTTTTCAAATCACAGCTGCTCATTTAATAGTTTCTTCAAGCAACAAGTAATTAAGCCTGACAGCTTATTTGCCTTTTAAGCAGCTCATTATCATTTGCTCTTAGTTAACCTCTCATTAGAGTGATTTTAAAAATTTTCCTTTAATTGAAGGATTTACTTACTCGGAGGGAACTCTGCACACCTTGACCTTACTTGCTGCAAACAAAGCTGCTTTTCTCCATTTTTGAAAAGTTACACTGTTTTCAGCCAGCAGCAAACGCTGGTGAAGCAACCATAACTAAATTACTTTCTCAATTATTTATAATGCCTTTCTGGAAGATAGCTGCGAGTAAAACATGCCTCTGCTGGAGTTTTTTCATTTTGTTCCTTTAGCAGAACAATTCATAATTGCAAAGAGCGATTTTTCTACAGTTTTACCTCAGAGCACCAGATAAAATGTGATTTTTTCACCTACAGCTTCTGCACTTGAGTCTAAATGTGACTTATGAAAAAAGAAAAAAATCTTCTATCATCTGCTCCATTTCACGTTTGCAGTTTTTTTTTTACATGTTTTGTAAGGCTGCACTTCCTCCTCTGAGGTTGACTTACAGGAAAATGAGACCAGATTTCTTTTTAAAATGCTTCTTAACATCTTCTGAGGGAGCATGTGAAGCCAGTGTAATGTCTTCAGGGGAATAAAAGGACTCCACCAGACTGAAGTGTTGAGGCAGAGAGAAAGCACAAAGAAGAGGTGATGAAATCATAAATTAAGCTCTTATTAGCATTGGTAAACCTCGGCTGATGTGTTTGTGCATCTACATGTGACAATGCTGCCATGTTTGAGTCCTGCAGGGGACACAAAAAACTGTTTAAGAAGTATATATGTGATTGCTGATGCCTTACTTTCACTGCATCTGCAGGAGAATGTAATTATAGAGACACATTTGGTTTAGGGTGCTCGGTGTTAATTATCCAACAAAAATAAACACATAAGAGATGATTACTGTATTCCGTTTCCTGGATTAAAATACACAAATGCTAAGCATTAATCGCTCTGCATTAAAGTTTTGAATCACTATGTCATCTCAAGCACAGGAGAGCTGAACTGTGAATAACTATTCAGCACTCAAAACATGAAAAAGAGCGGTGAATAATAAAACAGCAACAAACAATCGGCAGTCAGCTTCCCAAGCTAATGCAGGCTGGTATGAATCAAAGTCCACGGGGAACAAGAAGCCCCCAGGAAGTTCAAACTCACAAAGATGAAGATGAGCCTGAATGCTCAGGAGTCATCGCCATAGCAACTCGCCGGCCACAACTTTATTCTATCGTGTTGGAGCAGAAACTACGCTTTATTTTTTTCCAAGTTATTCTTCAGAGATGTGAATTTTGCCCTGCATCAAAACAGAAACACATTTGTTTTTTTCTCAGGCGGCTCACAAGTCCACGCAGGCTTTTTAAATATTTTACACAGTCAGAGCGAACAGCAAAATATGCTGTGTTTCCTGATTGTCAATTAAATCTGTGCTGCTTGCTGTTTAGATGCATGCTCAATCATCCAGGTAAGGAAATCCCCAAAAGTGGATTCTGTTCAGTACGTAGCGTAGTGTTTGTGCTATTTGCTGTGGTAATGACTATCTGTTATAAAGCATGTGCATGAGACTTTAGAAATATTTCTTAGGGGTCTTCACTTTCCTGGAGTTTCGATACCCTAAAGCGAAATATTCTGAAAACTAAAATGTTGCATCTTTGTGAAGTTCTGTGGTTTTAAATCCTTAGTTTTCCTCTTCCTTTGTGTTTTTGAAGAGTTTTCCCATTTCCGTGCCCCCTGTGTTCTCGCCCTCTTTATCTTACTGCTTCTTTCATGTTTTAGTTTTATTTCTCCCTTTTGTTAAAAAAAAACCAGCCTCCTTTATTCTTTTTCCTGCCTTTGTTTATGTTGGAGTTTGCCTTTTCCTTTTCACTCCTCTGTACCTGGAGTCTATTTAATCTTTCTCTTGCCTTGTTCCCCATTCGGAGCTCTGCCTCCCTGTTTTTAGTTACTCTAATGCTCTTTTGGATTTTGGCATGTTTACACCTTTTCGGGATCAAAAAGCAGACTCAGACAACACCGTGTGAGATTAATCTGTTTATTTCCAAACTGTAGCCAAACACAGAAGGCTGCAGACTGATACAACGCCAGAGAACTGGGAGAGTCTACGAACAGGGAAACACAATGTTAGTTTGAATTGATGGAGAGTTAAAGGGCCACAGTGAATGAATGGGCTTGTCTTACTTGTGATCCAGGGCAAATAGGAGGTGAGGTAATGCCTCACTGGGTGGGCTGGTTTCCACAACAGAAAGAGCTGGCAAGGTAGAGAGATGACAGGCGGAATCTATCTATCTATCTATCTATCTATCTATCTATCTATCTATCTATCTATCTATCTATCTATCTATCTATCTATCTAAATTGGATCAAGTTTATGTAAGATGACCAAGTTAGGACGACTTACTCATTTTGAGTACACTGTACAACCTTGTTAGTTCCCAGAACTCAAAAAAATTGAGGAAACTCGTTGCCTCAAAAAAACTAAGTAAAGCTTACTTAAGATGACTGTTAGGACAACTTACACATTGCAAGTCTGCAGTATTAAGAATAACTTGATATTTCTGACTGTACAATTTTAATTGTTTTCAAGTTCAACTAAATGAAAAATCAATTTGTGGTAACCTGAATATGATTAAAAATAATTAACAACACTTTTTGTAATGATGTTAAAAAGAGCCCACTTTTATTTTCAAACACAACGAAGTATAACAGCCAACATACTGGACACTGTTCTGCTGAACAACAAACAATTATATTGCCATCACTGTTATTATCTTACAATGAAACAAAGTCTCAGATCTAATTATTCTGAAAATAAGTTTAGGCCTACCACAAGTTTGTTTTGTACTTACATTACTTATATAATCAAAATAAAATATTTATTGTTCTGTCACAAGTGCAGTCTCTGATTTAAACAACACATATATATAACAAATATATATTTTCTCATCTAAATGTCCACTGAGCTGTGAGCCAGGGGGCAGTAATGCGCCTTAACATTGGTTGCCAACCAACAAGAAGAAGAAGCTGTGAGCCAGGAGGGAAGGGGTGAGTGAGTGGTCGTGTCCAAATTCATGGACTGCATCCTCCTGAGGCCGCATTTGTAGACCGATTACGTCACAGTGACGCGCCGAAGGCTCTCCAAATTCGTAGACTTCTCCGAATGCAGCCGACAAATACGTCCTCCTTTTCCCCGAATTTGAAGGATGGGTCGGGTGTGTCCTTCGTGGCTTACCATATCCCAGAATTCATAGCGCAGCCCAGCCAAACTCCAGTTTCCAATAACGGTGGCCGCTACGAAGTTTTAAAATTACTCCTACTAATCTTTCTGGGTCACAAAATAAACTTTTAACATATTTTCAGGCGAGAAAGTAGCTGTGTAAACAACAAATATCTGCTCGGTTTATCAAGATATCACATATTTGCAAAAGTGCTTCGATGTTTTCGGAGCATCTGCTACCCACCAGCTCAATAGCAAGCTGGGAACTCGAGGGTCACTGAAGCCGCCAAGAACGGCACAACTGCCAGCACATCATTTTCAGATCACCGCGGAGTTTCGCTACTCAGGTTAAACGTAATAAATAAGTCACTTAGAAAAACTAAAAATGTTATTGTTGGGCTTTTTTCAGTGTTTTATTTGTTCGTGAGTAAATTGGTTTGGCTGAGATTAAAGTTATTAGATTAGATTAGATTAGATTAGATTAAATAACACAGCTGAATAAACGGCAAATAGAAAACTGATTAAACAGAAGTGTGAGACGGTCGAGAATTTACACCAGTGTCCTGTTATATTTTAGATAGCAAGGAGCAGACGGCTGAGTTTATAAAACTCCACCGAGACTGCGCTGACCCCTGATCAGAAGCAGAGGCGGAGCCAGACATTTGAAACACCCGGGGCTTAGCCCAAAAGGGTAGTATGCATGTGGGATTTTTTTTTTTCC
>NW_024582832.1:123457-157095 GCF_018398535.1 Haplochromis burtoni
GAGAGAGAGAGAGAGAGAGAGAGAGAGATGTAGTGCTCAACATAAATGAGTACACCCCTTTTAAAAAGAACAAATTTAATCAGCAGCTCAATGAACAAAATAACAATTTCCAAAATTTCCAAAATTTCCAAAAGCGTTGCATCGCACATTTCCTCTAAAGAGTGCTTCACCATTTTCCTGTAAAAGAAAAAAATAAATAAAAAATTGACTCCACTGCAAGTGCAAGCCATTCAAGCTCAGAGGCAGCAAAGCAGCCCAAGCTATAATGCTCCCTCCTCTGTGTGTCGCAGTTGGGATGAGGTCTTGGCTGGTGTGACACATATTGTCTCATCTGTGCAGAAAGCAGTCTCAGAACTGAACACCCAGTTAATATGTTGCAAGCTTAATATTTACTGGGGTAATTGACATTGCCACAAGAGCAAGAATCACATTTCTTGGGTGACTTATGCTTCCATAGACACTACAGCTGGCAACCAGCATCCAGGCTTAGTTTAGGGAGCAAAAGCATTTAGAGGAAGATCTCAGTATCATTTAAATTAAAATTTCCAGATAAGAAAATGTGGCATTTGTAAATTAATTTTAACTTGCCAGTTGCAACATGTCCCCATCACATTAACAGAAAATGCAGTCCAGTCACAATTACGCCGTCTTCCAAATGGGGTTCTTCCTGAGATGAGTTTAAACTGAATTTCAGGGAGGAAAGACAATGTAAGAGGCCCTTTAGGACTTGAAATTTGGTCTGCTCTGAAGCCTGATATTGTATTTTTAATCTTTTGTAAGAAAGCTTGTAAAAATGCCCCACGAGCCTCAGCAACAGATAGAACTAGCTCCTGCATTGCTCATTCCTTTGTCCTCTGAAACTACAACAGCTAAAACACAATCTTGTTGATATCTCCAACTCAGCAGTTACCTATAAGGTTGGCGAGCTCCACACTGCAATTAACTCATTTGTAATTCCAGCCAACAGCATGTTTTCACAGTGCCACAAGCTCCAGGTGCCTATGCTTGTGTCTTGTATGCTATTGGCATGCCAATTCCTGCATTATTTGTCATGGCTGCTGTTCCGCTACAGGGTTTAGTGATGGAAGTCAGCAGCTCAGCGTCTAGTAAATGTATGCTGCTTCTGTGCTGCACCCAGCCTGTAACCCCCCCTCACTGTAACAACAGACTCTACTAGGTACTACTGATGACCTATCCACGCCTGTGTTGGCATGCAACACCAGCTCCACGAAAAGGAAATGAAGAAGCTTTAACCAGCAGGCTAAACCTCTGCTATTTCAATAACTTACAGGATCCATGCATTTAGGACCTAAAGAGCATATAGTTACAGAAATGTCTTATTAAAGGGGTCACTTCTATACTTCATTTCATAGTCTACAAAAATGTGTTGCTATAATATTATTACACTGCTGACTCAGTGCAGCTTTTGAGCATTTCTGGAGCCTGCGTAGGTACAGAATCTCAACAAATGGGCCCCTGTTGTAAAGAAAACCCACGTGAACTATGTAAGCCTTCAAATCAGCAATTATTAGGTCTATTCTGTTCAATTCACGCATCATCCATAGTGCACACAAAAGGTGCTATAACACGCACTGTGTCCAGAGAGCAATTCAGATATATAATGAGCCCTTTAGCTTGCCCTCACTCTGGTATAGATGGAAGAGAGGAAGTGGCATAGTGAAAGGTCACCCTTGAAATGAAGCCTCCAACGAAAAGACCTAAACATCGACCAGAAAAGGCTTTCTCTCAAGTACCCTTATGGTGCAGCGTGAAAGAAACAAAGCTAACGAGCAAACACTTGTCAGACAACTTTTCCTTCACTTAAGCTAATCGAATGAACTTTTCCAGGCAGCCAATGTTAGACAGTAATGATGGTGATGCGACACGCAGGCTTATAAATGACATTGGAAGATGCCCAAATTAATTTCTAACAAACCAGTTGTCATTCTTGTCCTTTAACCCAGAGCTCAGGTGGCTTTAATGACTCGTATTGCCAAGGAAGGATGCGCTAATGGTCTGATGTGGGAGGAAAGCCTCGAGGCTGACACTCCCACCTTGAATATATGTCGGCCTCGAGGAGACAGATTTATTGCGAACAGTCGCTGTGACGTCCTTCTGTTCTCCAAAGTTTTTCTCCCTGCTCAGGCCTTATGTTTTTATTTTTGTGACGTGTCATTTAGTTGCTAAGTAACTGAAGTGAAAAGAGCAGTCTGTACATCAAAAACTTACACATATTCCTCATAAAACACACAGATTGGCTGGTTATGAGGATATGAAGAGCCATCACGGGTGTTTACATTTAGAGATACAATGTGAAGCCTATGTTTTGAGATAGAAACTTGCATGTAAATTCATACATGTCTGTACACATACGTAGTATATTTTCCAATGTCATCATCAAAACAAGACACACACACACTTCTCACATGCCAGCCTCTGAGAATCCCCTCTCCCTCAGCTTTCTTCTTGCTGATGGGATTGGCACTGCATTGGAGTTTAACTGCAGAAAGTAATCATTTGGCCTGTTTTATGGGTGTAATAAGATTGGACTTCACCTTCCCCATTTGGCATGTGTGTTGTCTGTCCTGTCTATGTCCAAGCCAGGACCAACAGCTTGCTGCACTTGGCAAGCCTTGTGCATTTATTTCCTACACCAGAGGGAAGTGTCAGTATTACGCTCTCATCTTTGGCATGGCGCAGTTCGTCTCTTTTCTGTGTTGGTTCAAGACGTTGGTTCAAGAGAATTGCACTTAAACTAAAATTGCCATGAGATGCTGCCCAGCAGATGGGGGTTGTCCTCTAGAGAAATGTACGTCTGTGATTGATGTTTCCAGCTTGGATCTTAAATCCAGTAAACCCTAAAAAATTGTAAACAAGCTCAGCCCACCCACTGTCAGTTTTTTTAAGCATGACTGTTTCCTCACATGAACATTTTGCTGCTTCATATAAAAAAAGATTCGCACATGTAGCATAAGCAGCCTCAGAAGGACTTTGAAGTTTTCCTCTTAAGGAAAATGGATTCGAGTGCTGTACTGTGAAACTGTGAAGAACAGAGAAAGATAAACAGTACTTAATGCTCTTAAGGTACGACTCTACTGCGAAGTTAGAAATCTTTTTCATTTTCTAATTAAAACTGCACCCTGTAACTAAGTTGAACATTTCTTCCAGGATTATAGCAGTTTTATAATTTTATGCACAACTAAAACATATTCTGCAAGGGTAATCCGGCAAAACTTGGTCTAGTTTGAGACTATTTAGTTCATTATCATGGGCTCAAACTGCAGTAATTATAGGAAGAATATTTAGCATTACAATGGATAGCCTTAGATCATTACCCGCAAAGCATTGTAACATGTCAGAAGATAAACTATATTTGTCTAATCACACCAGCGTTGTCGTTCACGTTAAATAAAACTCACTGAATAGCGAGTCAAAATGTGCCAAAGTTGACTGCTTTAAATTTGTGAGCACTGACCATGAAGAAAATTAAAGACTGAACCCACAAGAACACTGAAACATATCAACATATGTTAAAGGAATGTGAATGAAATTCCAGATTTGCTGCTAATTTGGTGCTGAAAGTCATTAGCTGCTGAGCTAAGCTAATTTTAACCTTGAAATAAATGGCGAGTAAACCGCTTTTGGAGAGGAGTTTAGGCTATCATGTTAGCATTATAAAATGCCAAGTGTTTTTATTAAAGGTTTCAAATATAAATTATTTCGCAAACATAGTTTTTATAGATTTGTGAGACAAAAATAGAATGCCTATAAACTTATTTTAGCAATTTAGTTATGCTACATGCTCCCAAAAATGTCAGCAAATAATATAGAGGAGTAAGCCTATTAACTACCACTTAAGAATACGTTTTACATTTCAGTTTTTTGTTGATTGACATGATGCACAGTCATAGCAATGAAACCTAAAACATAAAGCTATTGAGACCATGTGCTCATATCACCATCTTGTCTGTGTGAGATCTGGCTAACTAGCTAGCAAAAAAAATATATCACATTACACATTACCTTTTGTCAAAGCTATGAATTACATGATTCATTACATTTTAACACACCCTGGAAAAAGTTCATTTGATACATTACTCACTATCTCACTTTTACATTACTTTGTAACTTCTCGGTCAGTTAACCATATGAACCTTGGGCTATGGTCCCACAACCTGAAGTCCCTAACCTAATAAAGATACACATGTTGAAAACAAGTCCAAAAAAACTATAAACCAATCACCACAATATTTCTATTGATACAACTGTATAATATACAATTGATTCGACAAAGCCAGAAGCCTGACTGCTCATCACTGTCATAGTTTACCTGTATGATATCAGACTGGGCAGGGGTAGGTATGTACCTGACTTCATCACTAGCTTTGTGTTACCATACTGTCTGTGTATTGTTCTTTTGTACTATAAAAATAAAATTAATGCCTATATTTCTACTATTCAAAAGTTGGAGGCTAATTCTCCATTTACCTCTGAAATCAGGTAACTCTAAGTGTGCAGGAAGAAAAAAGGCATTTGCTATTTAGTTTTTCCCGACATCCTGCATATAATTGAATAACCTTGGTAATGCAATAAATACATTGTTGTAATTTTAAGTGATTTCTGAATTCAATGCATTTAATGCATGACATTAGTGCGCTACCAAAAAGTATGACATGATTACAGCAAATTTTAGTTTTGTTAGTTTACCAAATAGCAATCCTTGAAGACGTCTGTGAAGGTTCTCAGTCATCCAGGTCATCGTAGTCAAAGGAGCTTGCAAAGAAAAGCGTCTGGACTTCTTTAAGTTGCTTGAAGACGTTTCACCTCTCATCCGAGAAGCTTCTTCAGTTCTAAGGTCAAATGGTGGAGAGTCGCAGATATAAACCTAGTGGGAGTATCCCCCCACAGAGGGACAAAAGGACCCCCTGATGATCCTCTAATCGCCTGAGCCAAGGTGTGAAACTGGGTGTGGGTCCCAGTCAGCCAGAGTTTCGGGTGAGTTCATTGTGAAACCTGGCCCCACCTTATCATGCGAATTCCTGAGATCAGATGGCCCAGGATGTGAGTGGGCGTTAAGGCGTCTGGGAAGGGATCTCAAAACTGGATTATAGATATCTATTTATATCTGGGACTCCCCACCATTTGACCTTAGAACTGAAGAAGCTTCTCGGATGAGAGGTGAAACGTCTTCAAGTAACTTAAAGAAGTCCAGATGCTTTTCTTTGCAAGCTCCTTTGAATCCTTGAAGACATGCTATATTAGGAGGAAAACATGAACATATAGTATTAGTATATATATAAACTTGAAAAACATTTACAGATACAAATCCTCATTTGTGCCTGGTGTATAACATCTATGTGTGCTGCAGTCTACAGTACTCTATCACAAACCCACCTAATATGGAGTCATAACAGATTCATCTGATTGGTCAAATGCAACGCATGTTTAATGTAACAGACACTGGGCACAGTAATGCTCAGTCAGTACAGATGAAGTAACATTAAAAAACCTGTTAAAAAAAAAAAAAAGAAACCTGTTGGCTTAACATTAGCAACCCTGAAGAAAAATTAATGAGCAGCACCGAATAAATCAATACTGGTGATGGGCTGCTGCAAATATCCCAAGTAGCTGCACCACATAAAGGGAATATCTTCTCAATCACTGGTAATGAATGTCATCATCAGGACCTTCATTAACTTGATCATTACAGCACTGCTAATTATTACAGTGGCACCAAGGAGCACACTGGGGGCCTGGTTTGTATAATCATCTCTGGCTTAATTTGTTCATAGGAACCTCCATTTGTAAGTTACAGTACTGCTACATATATGGCCTATAACTTAAAATGTAAGTTTTCCAGTGCTATTTATTAATCTAAATTTAATTTCATCTTAATTCTGGCATCAAGTCAATCTTCTAATTAGGAATGCTTGGCTGGATGAAGTAATTACTGAGTGCAGAGGCATAACTGTTTCTAGTGCAGCTCTAAGTCTGCCAGGGAGACTGAGCTGACATCAAACAACCAGATCCTTCACATTTCACACTGTGAACACCTCAGGTTTCCGTATACAGCAATAATTGGTTGGTAATTTAATAACGTCTTGACTCATTTTGAGTATCATTAATACAACCAAAATCATAATTAGTATCTGGAGCACAGCTGGATTCAAACTTTCTATTTAGTCAACCATGTTACAGCCATTTACATTTCTAAATCATTTTATGTTTCTTGTAATGATGTGATGATCCACATGTGCTATGATAATTTGTGATTCACATGTGCCCTCAACTACTAAGCATAGCAAAAAAGTTGAGATCACTGATATCAGCATTCAACCATCACAGATTTTGGTCATTATTTTCTTTCTGCACTATTCATCCATCCATCCATTCACTTCCGCTTATCCTTTTCAGGGTCGCGGGGGGCGCTGGAGCCTATCCCAGCTGTCATAGGGCGAAAGGCGGGGTACACCCTGGACAGGTCGCCAGTCTGTCGCAGGGCTAACACACAGGGACAGACAACCATTCACACTCACACCTAGTGACAATTTAGATTAATCAATTAACCTATCCCCACAAACTGCATGTCTTTGGACGGTGGGAGGAAGCCGGAGTACCCGGAGAGAACCCACGCAAACACGGGGAGAACATGCAAACTCCACACAGAAAGACCCCGGCCTGATGGAGGAATTGAACTCAGGACCTTCTTGCTGTGCGGCAACAGTGCTAACCACCATGCCACCGTGCTGCCCTATTCAGTTCAATTCAATTTTATTTATATAACACCAAATCACAACAACAGTCGCCTCAAGGTGCTTATTGTAATGTAACCCACAGCACCTCTCCCAATGCACATCCTCAAAGAAATGGCATCGTTGTAACAATAGATACAAAGGAAGGTGCTATATCATGTGCATGTACAGGATTTATGAAGTTTAGCACAGTTAGAAGTTCCTGCTAACTTCTAATTCTGTTAAACTTCATAAATCCTGTTTTCATGGATGTCTGGATGTTAAACTTAATTGCAAAGCAGCCACACCGATCATTTTATTAAAGATGGACCCGGAAATGGCTAATGACGTCAGATTTAAAGACCACTTCGACTCTATTCTATATTAATCTATATTAATTTATTAATATTTAGTTTCTTAGACAAACCTTAGTTTCTTGTACCAACCTTTTTGACTTATATACTGTTTGTTACCATGTATGTTGATACGTTTCAATAAATGGCTGCGCCTGTTTTCCTAGCAAACTATAAAGAAATGAGGGGTGCTTGAGACCTTTGCACAGTACTGTAGCTCCTGAGAAATCATTTTTATCTGACAAAGCAAATAGATCTAATATCACACAGGAGCCTGTAGTAAAGATTAAAATTTCAATGAGTGAAATGGTAAAGTAGGAAATACACAAGGTGGAATCGATTTGATTCTTTTTTTAATTCTTTTTTTAAAATAAAAGATAGATATTTTTTGATTGGAAAAGATATATAGATAGAGCACCATTCCCCCTCAAAATTCAATTTCGCTGTTATTCATAGAGAGCCAGTTCACAGAAACAGTAACCTCAAGGCATTTACCAGTACCTGCAAGCCGGTTAGCCTGGTACCCAGTTTTCTTCAATACATCCATTTTAAGAGATGATGTAATAATGCGGGATGGGGTTTTTATTTCCAGAAAGAGGTGCACATGATATAACGCCTTCCTTTCATTTACTGTTACAACTATGCAATTTCCTTGAGGATGTGCACTGGGAGAGGTGCTGTGGGTTAGCATAACATATACTAACCATAACTGAATGCTATGGTTAGTATAGAGATAATCCATCCACGTTGCTTTAAAATAGTGAATAGTGGTAATAAAAACTGAGAGAGGCCGATAGTGATCACTTTTTTTTAAGGGTTTGTTCAGATTAAATAGAACAAGATACAAAGCATTAAAACAAGTTAAAAACACAACAGCCTTGATAAACACAGAGCAGAGTTCATACGTCATCACTTAAAGACCAGATAGAATTCTTCTGTACTAACTTCCATGTTAATATTTGGTATGACTATGTTTATTCATTAATAAACATAGTCATCATTATTTATTCTGAAATCCTTTTTTGGATGTTGGCTGACTTTTGTTCTGTTTTCTGATAATATGGCGATATGGCAGACAAACTGAAGCAAACAAAAATGCTAACAAAATGCATTCTGGTCCCAACCATAAATGAGTTTTCCACCAAGGAGTGATGGAAGCAAAGAGTGAAAACTTTACTTTCTGTCTTTACAGACATTTAGAGATCATGGAGTGAAACAAAGAAAGGCAGTGAGGGAGAGCAGAGAGGAGTAACCTGATTTACAGCTGACGCTTAAAGTGTCAATAAATGCAATTTTACTGGCTCACAGCACAAAATAGCCATAATAGCATTTCAGAGTGTTGATCAACACCCATGCTTCAGAGGAAATCGAATTATTAAGCCCAAAGAAATCAGCCGATCAGTAGTCCTGGCAGTAATATCTGGGACTGTGGCACTTGTCGGTGCTTGCGTCACAGCTGATGTCTCTATTAATGAGAGAGATGGAAAAACATGTAGTCATGCTGCCCACATGTCCCACATTTCCTCTGCATTCTGATTTCCTCCTGGTGGTGTTTATCAAGTCTCTGCACCTTGGAATCCAAACTGAGGAGGAGAAGAGACATCATCCGTCGTCCTCGCTGACACCTAATTATGAAAATGGTGATCTCAGGAGGCCACGCCACATGGCACTGTGGCACAAGGTCGCCTGGCTCTGTTCTCTGAGACATCCTGTAAGCCAGCAGGGCAGTCAGAGGGTGCTTCCTTGGCCTCTTCATGAGTGTGCTATGACAGGATGACTGGCAGAGGAGAGCTAGAAAACGTGAACATACATGAACATTTAAACTCTAAATCAGGCTGAAATGACGCAAGTTTTGGCTGCTAAGCACAAAACACAGACGTTCTTACTGTAGGCAGAGAGGCTGAAAATACCACATATGTTTCTTGGCTTCCAAAGGATTACTCAGATCACTGTGATGTGGGCACTTGAATGTGGATTGCTTACTTTTTCCCCTAGGTGAATTTGCCACAGGCTTAAATAAAGATTTTAATAAATGGTTCTGGGCAAAAGCCTCAAAGAATGTCCTCAGTTGCGTTCATCTGTCACCTTAGTAACAACTTTACTGATGACTTAATTGGTTCATTGGCTAATTTCATGTCATATTAGATACAACATGAGGTTCAAATTGTTATTGTTCTGATCTGTTTTAGTATTTTTGTTGAGAAAAAGGGTTTAAATGAGCTGCCAGCCATAAATTGTTAGCCAAAGAGTGGTCTTTCCTTAGTAGACTTGATTTTACAATCAGATCCAACCTTTTTAGAATAGAATAGATCTTTAATGTCACTGTTACAAGAACAACGAAACACAGTTTGGCATCTCTCCAATAGCAGCATGTAGATTTTTACATTAAAATTCCTTTAGGACAAGAGAAACCAAAAAATTAAACTTAATAATGTAAGTATCTACACAGATATGTACAAGTTAGCCATATAAAGGAGCAGGTGCAATACAAGAATGAATGGCCTGTATTTGTATAGCGCTTTTACTAGTCCCCACTAGGGACCCAAAAGGGCTTTATACACCCAGTCATCTACCCACTGGTGGTGGTGGCAAGCTACAGTTGTAGCCACAGCTGCCCTGGGGCAGACTGACAGAAGCGAGGTTGCCATATCGCGGTAGGTGAAGTGTCTTGCCCAAGGATGACCGAGACTGTCCGAGCCGGGGCTCAAACCTGCAACCTTCCGATTACAAGGTGAACTCCCAACTCTTGAGCCACAATCGCCATGTAATCGGTGGTAGTGCACATTGAGTAAGAGGTAGGACTGCTGTTTGTATTATGATAAATACTGTTTATAAATACATAAAATGATATTATAAATGTCCTTAAATGTTAACAGTTAACCTTCGATCAGCACTCGAAAAAATGAAATTGGGTGGTTGTCACATTTACAAAATTCAAACTTGTACTGTGAACAAAATAATTCATGGTTCTGTGGTGAACGTAATTAAATCATGTAGAATCTGCATGAAATTCAGCAACTTAATTTATTCTTGTTGAGATGACATGATACAATCTAGTAAAGTGGTTAGTTACCTCAACTCACAAAATTCATAAGATCACACAAGAGTTCAAACCACAGGAAAATCACTGGGGTCAGAAGAGACAGACAACCATACACACACTATGTATATGCCTTCACTATTTATTGTGGTTTAACCTGTAAAGGATTAAAACGTACAGAAAATTCTATATCAAGCCTTGTAATCATTGCTTCCCTATTTTTTTTTGAAGGCTAGATTGACAGGTCGGTGGCGCAGTGGTTAACACTGTTGCCTCGCAGCAAAATGGTCTTGGGTTCAAATCTGCAATCTGGCCAAGTTTGCAGTGGGTTCTCTCTGGGTACTCTGGTTTCCCGCCATAGTTAAAAGTCATGCAGTAATTAGGGTTAGGTTAATTAGTGTTTCTACAATACCTGGAATATAATATTCTACATTATGCTAAAATAATACCTTGTATCCATACCAGTGATGTCATGATCCCATGCACTATTATATTTGTATTATATTTGTAGCTGTGATATCCTAATTGGAACAATTAAAATCAATAAAAATCTCTAGGATTGATTTAAAGGCAGTTACTGCACACTGTGGAGGGAAATGTTGATTGAATTTTTGACAGAGCTGAATTCTTTTTTGGGAGCCAGCCTGGTGTGCACTGTGAAATAACAGGCTAAATGTGCTTTGTTTTAAGTTAAACCTGCTGTAGTTGTGATTCCTTTGTTATCTCATCTCTCTCTCTCTCTCTCTCTCTCTCTGTGTGCGTGCGTGCGTGTGTGTGTGTTGTCACAAAAGACGGTTCATTTCTAATTTGAATACTCTACTAGGCAAATAAAAACCATGGTTACAGTAATGAAAATGTTCTATCACAGAACTATGACAGAGTAATAATTGAAGCAGTAAAAATCTGCTGATCTCTGTCAGTCCCACTAAAATGACAGAAGGGGCAATTTAGGAGAAGTTCTTGGAGGTGGAAACAAAAGTATGCCAATTATCATAATGGTCTTCATAAGTACTTCTATGTGCACAGTTGAATAAAATCACTCCAAATGGACTGTGTTTCCAGTGTTTCCAGGTGCAGTCACTCCAGAAAAATCCCTGCTCTATAACACTATCACACTTTAAGATTACATCAAGTTTTAATAGTGCCCCAAAATAAAATAAATTATATTCAATTGAAAGCAGATAATCATATTTCATAATATCGCATTAATCTAGCTAAGTGTAAACAGCAGTAAATACTAAATATTCAATGTTGTTGTGCAGCACGCAGGACAGACAGCGCACAATGTGCTTTGAAGTAGCAGCCAAGAAAGGTGTAATTTAAGTCTACGAGCAGTGAACACCCGTGTGCACACCTGTGTGGATCAGCGCGCTTGTATTCAAATGGTTTCCACATGTAATGGTCTGCAAGAGGATGTAGCGAGCCATAGCCCCGTCCCCCAGGGCATGAAGCAGGCATGGAGGAGATCCAGGCCCCAGACATCCAGAGGCCCCAGAGTGCGAGAGCCCAAGGAGGACCACCGGAGGGGCATCCGTGCCACCCTCATGGGAAGGGCTGAGGATCCCCAGACGAGGTGTCACCCAGTAGCCACCGAGCAGAAGCTAGAGGGGGCTGCACCGGCGTGCCCGCCGGCTCTGCCGGCAGCCAGCTGTGCCAGAGTGAACCGGTACATACCTGAGCGCCCAGCCCCGGACACCAAGAACCACCAATGCACCGACCCCTGAGGGCATCAGTCACCGGCAGGGAGTGTGGTGAGGGGAGATAGGCCTTGGAGGGCCTGGGAGTTCCCAGAGAGGTGGAGTCTAAGACCCGACCTGACATATAGACACAGACAAACAGGCACACACAGACACAAACATGCATTCCCACCCTCATGCACACATATACAAACACTCAGCACTCACCCAACGTAAGGATTGACATAAATGGACATGTACACACAATCACACTCCCCAAACATACTCTATACCCCGGGTCCAGGTACCCTCGCCCCCAGAGGGGGAAACAGAACCCAGACCCAAGAGATGTTACCCTTCCCCCCGGGGTGGAGGCAAGCAGACCGTCCCAGGCTCCGCAGCAGCAGGGAGGCCAATCGGACAGCTAACATCTCCTCCCAGCCCCCCCGCCCCGATGGCTAGCAGAGAACGGGGGTGTGTGAAGACCCCATACCTCCCTCCTCCCGCTCATGTGTAGTGTTGCTGCGTGTTGTTCTAAAGTGCATTTAAAACAAGGGAGAGCATGGTGCTGCTGCCAGAGAGCAGCAGGTGTTAGCACGGCCCCTCCCGAGAACCCTCAATGTCTACATGGATTTAAAATTGAGAGGTGGGCACCAGCGCCAGAGGTAGGTTTGAGTACACAGACCGTCCACTGGACGCCGTTAACGTGCCCACCCTCAAGGCCCTATATATACAGTGGGGCAAAAAAGTATTTAGTCAGCCACCGATTGTGCAAGTTCCCCCACCTAAAATGATGACAGAGGTCAGTAATTTGCACCAGAGGTACACTTCAACTGTGAGAGACAGAATGTGAAAAAAAAAATCCATGAATCCACATGGTAGGATTTGTAAAGAATTTATTCGTAAATCAGGTGGAAAATAAGTATTTGGTCAATAACAAAAATAACAACGGAACACGTCTGGCACTGCGGGATTTGATTCCCTGCCGTTGTAGTGTGTTACTGATGGTGACCTTTGTTACTTTGGTCCCAGCTCTCTGCAGGTCATTCACCAGGTCCCCCCGTGTGGTTCTGGGATCTTTGCTCACCGTTCTCATGATCATTTTGACCCCACGGGATGAGATCTTGCGTGGAGCCCCAGATCGAGGGAGATTATCAGTGGTCTTGTATGTCTTCCATTTTCTGATGATTGCTCCCACAGTTGATTTTTTCACACCAAGCTGCTTGCCTATTGTAGATTCACTCTTCCCAGTCTGGTGCAGGTCTACAATACTTTTCCTGGTGTCCTTCGAAAGCTCTTTGGTCTTGGCCATGGCGGAGTTTGGAGTCTGACTGTTTGAGGCTGTGGACAGGTGTCTTTTATACAGATGATGAGTTCAAACAGGTGCCATTCATACAGGTAACGAGTGGGGGACAGAAAAGCTTCTTACAGAAGACGTTACAGGTCTGTGAGAGCCAGAGATTTTCCTTGTTTGAGGTGACCAAATACTTATTTTCCACCCTGATTTATGAATAAATTCTTTACAAATCCTACCATGTGGATTCATGGTGTGTGATATGAGAGTGTAAGTAATGTGGATGTCTAAGTTGTGAGATAAAATTGAGGCACAGGTGGCCAGAAGGGGACAGAGGGGGGATGTCTCCCCTGCACCCTTGTGACACACCCGCACCCCAAGGTCCTACCTGTGTGGGTGAGTGTGGTGGAGCGGGAAGAGGGAGGTAGCCGGGGATGGGGAGGAAAAGGAGGGAGGGGAGGATGCCCCTCCCATTTCATAATACTAATATTTAAGCTTTAAAAAGACTTCTTTTCTCTCAGTGTGCTGATTTCAGGTGTTTTTCAGCTGTCATAAATGCTTTATTTCACTGTAAATGCTTTAGTCATTTCCTCCTGATGAGTATCACAGTAACGGTAATGTGGGAATCTATAAATATTTGATTTAGATTATTATTCAACAAGTCATACAGTATGTAAGTCAACAGTTCCAGTTTGCTTAAAAGATTATTTCTCCCACACGGTATTGTTCATATTCAATCAAGCAACAACCTTTAGGGCTTTCAGCTCCGCTCTTTCAAGTACTTTGACCTCTCTGCCATGTTGGTGACTTTTGAAGAATTCATAATGGAATAATCAGACAAGCAGTATCACTTCCAGTATATTCTTTTTTGGACATTTTCTGTGCAATCGCATGCTAATGTTACTGGCATGATTTAGCAATGCACATTCTTCCCGCCAAAAAGAAAAAAGAAAAAAAGGAACCATAAATAGAAGTATGCAAAATGCTAGCACTTTGATGGTCTTTTATATAACGTATAGGTTTCTTGTGTTTTTATTGTCTGCACTGTTTTCTTGAGCTCACATTTCTTCCTTACATACAGGCAGAGATAAAGGTGTTAATGTATTTACATTTTAGTCTTTGCCTAAAAGATTTTTTTATGCTTTTTGGGAGCCTTGGAAACTTCTGAGATCTGCTTACTTTCAAGTCTTATCTACTTGCCTCCTGCAAATATTGACCCTTGAACTGTGCTTTTTAATTTCTGTCCAATTTGCATAGCCCAAATAAGCTCCACCATGTCTGTTAACTCCATGAGCAATAAGTTACACTTTTATTTCTGAAAATGGTTGGGTTGTGCCACAGGCCCCCAATGGAGCAAAGGTCAGAGTTAAAATGAACCCAGGCTTCATAATGAGCTTTTTAGTAGATCTGGAAGAACTGCGGTCTGACAACTTCACAGACGAAGGCAGTCCTCCTAGAGAGAAAGAACAATCAGGGAATTAAAAAAAAATGTAAAAAGCATAAAATTAGAGTGGTATCGCTTTAATGCAAGACTGTCTTCATCTCCACATCTCTCCTATGCAACATTATGCTCAAAAACTGCTCAATATGTAGAGCCAAGAAAAAGCAATGTACAATCTCTGTGGGGAAATTGGGCTGATAGAATACAGTGATGGGGAAAAAAAGCAAATCTAGGTATTAGAAATGTAGAAATAACTAAAGTATATATGCAGGCTGTGCAAGAATTGTTATATAACCTATTCAGCATCATTTAGTGTATATACATGTATCACCTTGCCATTATAAGAAATTAGCCATAGTCCACGTGGTCATGTACATTACGTCCAGATCTGCATACTGTAAGTGCATCACTGTTCAAACCTCCAGCTGGAAGCACCATATGCACAGGAACATGTTCTCTGTCAAACTCAGACCATGTACAGTTCTGTGGGAAGAAACCCACTCCTTTCGAACACATGATCATTTCCCAAAGTCTCAAAGAGAAGATAATGGCTCGAAATGTTTTCGTGGTTTTCTTGGAGAAAGAGAAGACAGGCACAAACAGACGGGGTTGGGCTTTTCACAGCCTCATAAATGAGCATCCTCAAACTCTTTCAGTGCAGTGTTGGATTAAGTAGCCACTAGACGATTTAGAGGTCCTGCATTCTCGTGCTTTCCCTCAGTCTCTCATTTCTCCAAGCACATGGCATTTCACTTTGATTAAAAACATGCTGTATTATATTCACTCAGTCTGCTGAAAGAAAGCACAAACCAGTCGAGCGAGGAGCTTTGTTTTACTGTCATTTGGTTACTCTGCGAATCCGAGGTCTCTGAAAGAAGTTGTTCTAAATTTTGAGTCAAAACTCGACCTTTTCTGATAAAACAGGTAGGCTACATATTACTGCGCTGTTTAACTGACAAAAACATAATCAGGCAAGTTTTCTTAAGATATTTTTTAGTTAAGTAAGAAGAGCACTGTGGAAAAAGATGCAGTCGTTAATCACTAATACTCTAAAACAGACCTTATCTGGTATTTATGACTATCTCTTAATTACTGATGAATGACAAAGAAACTGTACCATCATGTTTTTATGGGGAGCTAAAAATGCTGATATCTGGATCTGTAGGGGCTATTTATTCATTAGTGCATATCTGCATAATTCCTTATGTTCTACTGGGAAGCAGTCTAAGTTACTGTCTCTTTAAGCCCACTTTCTTCTGAATGGCCAGCTTTCTGAAGCCTACTGAGGGGCAGCACACCAGCACTGTGATAGGCTGCCTTTATATTGTAGGTGTTCTGACAGCTTGTAGGAGAAGATGAAAACCCCAGAGCTCACAAAGATTACTTTTACATACATTTAACTTTTATCTTTAACTTTTGCCACATTCAGCTGTATATGAAACATGGACGTCATAGCCACTATGACATAATGTATTTGTGCTTGCCTTCATACCCTGCCTTTCTAGCCTCACTGGTCACTTAAAGCCTTTTGAAGCCTGGTAAGTTTTTTTGTTTGTTTGTTTGTTTGTTTGGTTTTTGTACTAGAGGAGTCTCCCCCTGCTGGCCATTTCAAAAGAATGCAGATTTAAATTGATGAAAAAAAATAATGGTTGCAATTTTTTCAAAATATAAACAAATTTAGACTGAAAATCAAGCTACATGTTGAAAAATGACCCCACAATCCAATTCACAAGGCCACATTAAAAAACTTGTAACTTTCTAAAATAATGCTGATATTAATGGACAAACGCATATCCATTGTATCTTATCAAACCACCTTAACATCTGCTAACCTCTGACTTACACAACAATTCAAAACTGCAGGATATCAACCTTTTACATGTTCGTTCCTCTTTAGTATACAGGTACAGACTCTCGGTTTTTTTCTTCCAATATGTGAAATTTTGCACACTGCATGTGTGGACTTCCTCTTTTGTTTATGTTCGCTACACACTGTTTAACACCTACCTCTTACCATCTGACTGTAAAACACAGAGAGATTTTGTGACAAAGATGTGAGGTGAAATCACAGTAAGTGCTGTTGCCATCTGTTCTCCATGTGTGACTATGGCTGCAAGCATTATTAACATAATTTGAAGCTGCCACATATGTTTAATAATTATGCAATTGTCATTTATATAAAAGTATATGACTGTTTATGTGAGTGTGCGAGAGAGTGGGCAGGCACTGAGGTTGACTTTGAAGTTGAATTTATTTTTGGCTGCAAAGCTTCAAATTAAACCAACAATAGCTAATTTGTTACCTATTGTGTGAAACACTTTGCCAAAAAATCAACTTGTATGTTGTAAACAGCTTTAGTGAAGGTTACAAATGATCTTCTTATGGCCTCTGACACTGGACTCATCTCTGTGCTTGTCCTGCTAGACCTTAGTGCAGCATTCGATACTGTCGACCATAATATCCTATTAGAGCGATTAGAACATGCAGTAGGTATTACAGGTACTGTGCTGCAGTGATTTGTATCATATCTAATAGACTCCAATTTGTACATGTAAATGGAGAGTCCTCTTCACACACTAAGGTTAATTATGGAGTTCCACAGGGTTCAGTGCTAGGACCAATTCTGTTTACACTATACATACTTCCCCTAGGCAGCATCATTAGAAGACATAACATACATTTTCACTGCTATGCAGCTGACACCCAGCTCTATCTGTCCATGAAGCCAGATGACACACACCAATTAGTTAAACTGCAGAAATGTCTTAAAGACATAAAGACCTGGAAGCCGCTAACTTTCTGCTTCTTAATTCAGATAAAACTGAGGTTATTGTACTCGGCCCTGAAAATCTTAGAAATATGGTATCTAACCAGATTCTTACTCTGGATGGCATTACCTTGGCCTCCAGTAACACTGTGAGGAACCTTGGAGTCATTTTTGACCAGGACATGTCCTTCAACGCACATATTAAACAAATATGTAAGACTGCGTTCTTCCATTTGCGCAACATCTCTAAAATTAGAAATATCCTGTCTCAGAGTGACGCTGAAAAACTAGTTCATGCATTTATTACTTCCAGGCTGGACTACTGTAATTCATTATTATCAGGATGTCCAAAAAACTCGCTGAAAAGCCTTCAGCTAATCCAAAATGCTGCAGCAAGAGTCCTGACAGGGACTAGAAAGAGAGAGCATATTTCTCCTGTTTTGGCTTCCCTTCATTGGCTTCCTGTTAAATCCAGAATTGAATTCAAAATCCTGCTCCTCACATACAAGGTCTTAAATAATCAGGCCCCATCTTATCTTAATGACCTTGTGGTACCATATCACCCTATGTTACTTTCCCCCCGAAGGGGTCTAGGCATGCGAGTGAGGGGAACAGTAACAAATGAGTCCAGAAACAGAATGAAAAGGAAAACAGACAGAGTTGTTCTGTATTGATATAGTTTTATTACAAACGACATTAACTTAAAGAGCCGGCAACGCCGTTTTACCAATAATGCCAAAGAAACAAAGGAAAAACAAAGGTTGCAACAACAAAGAACACAACAACCAACAAAAACTCCACACCACGAGGAGGCACTTCCAGGGGCCCACAAGCTCACCCTGTCACTAGTAGCAGCTAGCTTTTCTGCCACCGAGGCCCACAAGCCCACACTACTCACGTAAAGCAGCTATACTGTTTCCACAACTCCACACTTCAGGCAGGATAACTACACACCAAGCGCACAAAGCAGAAGACACCAGAGAAACATCCCACCCTGCTCCCAGCTCCCAGCTTATATGACCTCAGAGAAGTGATTGCTGACTGGGCCCAGGTGGTAAATGAGTCCAATGAGCAGCAGCTGTGTCCTGGGGAGAGAGAAGAGTGAGAGAGAGACAGAGGGGTGGAGCAAGAGAGGAGGAGGCGGAGAAAAACACCACGCCCACACAAGGGCAGTATCAGCAGCTTGTGAACTCACTGTCTGACCCATACTCCGGAACAGTAGGAGGCGGTAATGCTCCTTTACATTGGTTGCCAACCGCCGTTAAACACAAAGAAGAAGAAGAAGAAGAAGGGCAGTATCAGGAGGCCCAGCTAGGGCCGTTACACCCTATTAGAGCACTTCGCTCTCACACTGCAGGCCTACTTGTTGTTCCTAGAGTATTTAAAAGTAGAATGGGAAGGAGAGCCTTCAATTTTCAGGCCCCTCTTCTGTGGAACCAGCTTCCAGTTTGGATTCGGGAGACAGACACTATCTCTACTTTCAAGATTAGGCTTAAAATTTTCCTTTTTTGGTAAAGCACCAGTCACCTTTCTCACTCACTATGTGTTAATAGACCTCTCTGCATTGAATCACATCTGTTATTAATCTCTGTCTCTCTTCCACAGCATGTCTTTTATCCTGTTTTCCTTCTTTAAATGGGAGTTTTTCCTTCCCACTGTCGCCAAAGTGCTTGCTCATAGGGGGTCATATGATTGTTGGGTTTTTTATCTGTATCTATGAAGCGCCTTGAGGCGACTTTTGTTGTGATTTGGCACTATATAAATAAATTTGAATTGAATTGAATTGTAAAAGCCACTGGTTAGCAAATAGTCATCTGTGTTTACCACAGACTAGATTCAAGTTGAATTGAATTAAATATTATTTCTATAGCCCCCAGTTAAAAGATGGCTGTAAGTTTCGAGTCTGAAAAGTGAAATCTAAAGTGGACGTGCTTTAGAAAATGTGTTAGCAAATGAGTGTGCAGATTGTCAGCCAAAGCCACTTTCAAAACTCGAAAACAGTGATGGTGAAACTATGAGGCTTCACACTGGGACTTGGAACCAATGGCTGACATTATGGCGACTACATCCATCTTTTAAAAACAGTCTGTGGTATTCATACATCGCTAATGCAGAGGCCTGTTAGCATTGTTTTTTGGTCTATCGATTCAGCCATTAAGTCCTACACCCTGCTACTGTAACTAGCTAGTTACTAATTGTAGTTTGAAAATTATCAGTTTTCTAGGCTGCTAGTTTTAAGTACTAGCAGCCTAGCTAGTTCAAGGTTCGGGGGCGCTGCAGAGGGCAGAGTAGGAAGTCTGTTTTCTGTGGCTCTTTTTCTCATTACCGTAAGAGCTTTGATAGATCTGTAGCACTAGGATCCTAGGTGGACAACGCTCAACATAAACTCCCTGCTGCTGGCTAGATGGCTCATTTCAATTGGGCATACGAGCTGTTTAATTTGAACTTCGCCTGCAGTGTGTGTTGCATCCTGTGTAAAAGCATCTTTAGCTCTTAAAGGTCAGATTAGCATTAATTTGCCAAATAAAAAACTGCTAAAATCCAGCGATCCTTCAACAGCACAACTCACCTCATAGTTTGAAACAGTCAATAAACCACACGTTGCTATGTACAACTTCTGACCTGTCTGCAGGCGCCTCCATGACTCCTGCAGGCTGAATTGAGCAGGATTTCAGACCTATATTGCAACCATTTCACAGCCTGTTTGAGATACTTTGGCTTCACTGCCAGTGAGGTGCCACCTTCCATCTATAGAGAGAGACACTTCCTTACAATGCTAATTGTCTTCATATCATCATAATGGCAGTTTTGTGAGGCACCATTTCAGGCAATCTCTGCTCAGACCTCTTATGGTTTTGACCCCACTAGTAAAACATCTTTAGCTTTTGGAAATAAGTGTTGCTAACACACTTAAAAGTTCAATCATTCAGCAAAGCCTGACAAAGAATGCTTTTTTCTTAAATGTATTCAAACAGCCTAGAACAGCCGATTTATGGAAATGAGGCAGAGCAGGGTTTTCGCTCCATCACTCCACCTAACCATGAAAAATTGCGGTCTGAGAGTTGAGTGTGAATGAATTACACTCCACTCAAAGAAAATACTTTCAGCTGAAAGTTTCTTAAGCCTTATGACTCCATCAATCCTCCCCCCTCTCTCTGTCTGTTTAACTGTCTGTCTGTCTGCCACCAGGTTGTGTGCTTCTCTCCACACAAACAGCAGTATTCATGATTGTTCTTGTAAAATTCAACGCTGTTTGTTGTAGCTCACACAAAGAGAGCGTAAACAGTTTATTAATCCTGTAACTTGAATTTCTAGGTTCTCATCTATCAGGTTTGCCTGTTTTCACATCGTTCTCTTTAGTAGAGTTGCATTATTCACTGAGGGCTTCAGAAGAACATCCGGTTGCACATGTGGAACTGCTGACTTAATCCCACTCTTTTGGTATTTTTAGACACTGATTTATTTATGAGAGCTTCTTTGGAGAGAATCGTACTTCATTAGACACCAAACACTGCTGTTTTCTGAGCATGCATGCCATCACCACTGCCAGTAGCTTACTACTGATCCCTGTGCTGGGAAAAAAAGTAATTTTAACACACCTGTAAAATCAGTTAATCCATCTTAAATGCGTGTATGTACTTTTTTCTGCACTGTTCACCTGATGAAGTATATGAACTATAGTGTTCATATACTACACTGTGTAAATGGATGTAATATGTATTATTTAATCTGTCTCAGGTGCCCGAAGTTTTGTCACGTGCCTTTTCTTGTATTAGCTAAAATTATGAAAGAAATGAAGTGTTTTCTGAATTCTTCGCCAGACAGAAAGGTCCAAGGCTGTGCCATCAGTGCAGAACTATCCATCTGTTCCCCTTCATAGTCTAGTTACTACTGCAGTCCTGGTCCAATCTGTTCTCTCCAATAGGTTAACAGTCCTTCAGGGCTGCTATAACAAGCTGTTGGCTTGTTGTTAGCATTCAGTGAATCCAAGTAGCTAGCTACTGCTTGGGAAATAAAAGGGGAAAACAGAAATGTAATCAGAAAAAAATATATTTTGAACTCTTTAAAAATGCCCTAAGTAAAAAGACGTTTAGTCATGTGGTTAAAAGTAGCCTGCACATAGCAATAAGCTGATCTTATGTATGTTAAAAGACAAATGATTGTGAGATTTGGTAGATATTTATTTCAGTTATGTCAGTTCTGTTCTTTTTCAGTGGCTCAAAATTAATTACACAATTTACAGGAAAGCGGTTTCTGTGGTCAGGTGAGGGCTGCTTCTTTTCACTCATGACGAAGCGACATGATTAAAAAAAAGTCTGCAGCTTTGAACTTGCATTTGGTAACTTTACCTTTACCTGGTACTCTCAGTTGTTGATGCAAGGAACAGAGGCCATCATTACACTGAAAAATCAAACTTAATCAGTCAGCAAAGTAGCAAAAATTCAGCAATTTGGTGGATTCTTTGAAAGAAGGAATGCACTGGCTAACTCAGCAAGGTCTGAAATACCACAGAAGACAACTGAACTGCATGAAGACTTCTTTCAATTGCTACAGTACAGTCTTGAGATGCTTTCGTGAATGTAATGAAATTCCAGTTTACAACAAAGTACAAACCAATGGATGCACTGAAGAACAAGGAGGGCAGATTTTAAAAAGACAGAAAACATCAAAAAGAGTCTGCAGAAAAAGGAAGAAAGAAGTAACAGAAAGATGGGAAGAGTTTTCGTCCCATCGTTATTTGTCAAACAGTCCTGGCAATATTATAGCATGGGCTGACATGGCTGCCAGTGCACACATTCACACACTGGTGATGGCAAGCTACATTGTAGTCACAGCCGCCCTGGAGCGCACTGACAGAGGCGAGGCTGCCGGATACTGGCGCCACCGGGCCCTCTGACCAAATTATTGTCCAGATTGGTCATTTTATGTCAACCCAGTGGCAGAAAGATCCACAAACAAACAACAACTGAAGTTGGCTGCAAAAAAGGCCTAACATAGCATATCAAAGGAAAAATCAGATCCTGGTGATCTCCATGGGATCTATACGGGAAAGTTATTGACTAGCACTCATGCTATTAGTTTAGAATTAGCTTACTGCGGAATCCTAAACTAATAGCATGAATCCTAATTAATAGTAACCCCTCCTGATGTTGCCGTATGACTGCATTGTGTATAAAAAAAATAGTGATTCAGTGTTAGATATTATATCTGAATATTAGTTTCACCGTGCTTCAAATAGGAATGCTAAATTTACTTGCCATCTCTTCTATATTGTGATTCACCTTTCGCGGCCTCACTGTTTTGCAGATTTCTTTGTGTTCAATTTTGCATGCTTTTTTTTTGTTTGTTTGGGTTGTTTGTTTTTTTTTGTATTTTTGTTTTTTGTTTTTTTACAGCGCATTGTGTTCTGGCTGTAGACCATTGTCAGTCAATCTTGTGCCCTGTCTCCTGTGCAGTACAGAATGCGTTCAGCTTGTCAAATTTACATAAATCTTCGATTGGTAGCAGTGTGACTCTGAAGTGCTGTACTGTGTGTCGTCATCTGCGGGTGCCTTTGGTTTCATTCTATAATACTGGAGTTGTTTTTCTACATGGTTTGAATTTTGAGAGTGTTTAGACAAGAGAGAAAAGTGTGAAAATGTTCATGCCATCACAGCTCATTATCATCACTCCATCAGACTCCATCCAAACTTCAGTGCTAACTTAACTACTTTACCTAACATGGTAAAATATCCTTTATTAATATTCTCTATTGTGTTACTGTTATTAAAGTGAAAATATGAGCTATCTGACAGTGCCACAATGGGGTGCAGCAATTATTATGTATTTTGGAGCCAATCTCCTTTATGTGCCTGAAGGCCAAAGTAGTTCATGATTGATCTGAGGTCAAATTAATTTTAGCACCGGAAGGAAATTCAAATTACATCAAGATTAATAATGTACCACCAGTGTTCCTTAGGAGAAATCTTACAATTGTAAGGACTGAAGAGTTTCAGTAAATGCACAGAAACACACTTCTAGATACACTGCCTTCATTTTCTACCAAAAAAACACAGCATTGAGGTTATGATTCATAAGAGCTACTTGAGTCATAGATATGCAGAGAAGCTTTGTTTTTTTCATGCAGTCCTGGATTTTGTTCTCGTCTCTCTACAACAAACACTTCCATCTGCTCGCCGTGTTTCAGCTCACTGATTACAATCAATGTGTGTGGGTGCTGTGGGTTTTTAAGTGTTTGCACCCCCTCATTTCTCCATCCCTTGCAGGTAACTGGGTAGCTGACAGCCTCGGCTCGCCTTGGGCTTCCCACTTCTCACCAACCTTTATGCCGTCACACTGGCTGTGTGGGAAGAACACATTGATGTTGAAAAAGGTGCGTTGCTATAATTATGTGCCACAAAACAGCAAAAAAATTCACATATTTCAAGCATGTCTCTGAACTTTTCAAACCTATTCCTCTGCTTTTTTGGAGACTTAATAGCAGTTGAGTTCTTGTTTTTTTCTTTACATTTTTTCCAGTTTACTCCAAGGAGTATAAAGTGACAGTAATTACCAGTTTACATACTTTTACACAACCTTACATACACAACCTTTAGTTTCCTTTTCTTATCACATTTGACCTCTGATTTCACTTTTACAAGTATTGTCCAAAAAAAGAGAGAATGATCTGCTTAGTTAGTTAGAAATATACTATATGATCGTGATCGTGGAATTCTTGCTGTGCTGCAACAGTGTTAAGCACCGTGCAGCGTGCTCAATCCAGTTTAAATCAATTTTATTTACATAGCACCAAATCACAACAACAGTTGCCTCAAGGTGCTTTATATTATTATTATAAGGTAAAGACTCTGCAGTAATACAGAGAAAAATCCGAAAACCATATGAGCCCCTCTGAGCAAGCGTTTTGGTGACAGTGGGAAGGAAAAACTCCCTCTTAACAGGAAGAAACCTCCAGAAGAATCAGGGTGAGTGAGAGCCCATGTTTTATATTATGGTTTAAAGGGGATGTGGGTTGGACTTCTGTGCTCACGGATAGAGCTTTGTGTCTTGTGTCTTATGAGTGTATTTTGAATCTAGTGACATTTCCACTCTATCTATCATTTGCTACTTTAAGAAAAACATTTGTGCATTTAGAGGCAGAAACCTGCACGGAGACTTAATAATTTATTGATTACCAAATACTGACTGATATGATATGCATGCGCATTTGGTATGCTTCCATGCTAGTTTCTTGAAACAACATGTTGCCATATTTGGAAAAGAGGATGAAATTATCAGCCAAGGCTAGGACGCTTGACTACCGAGCTGCATTCAGTTCACTTTGCTGAATAATCACAGCACAGTCTTCTCTGCCTGTAATGAATCCAGAGCTTTAGCAGATTTAAACTGCCTGATTCCCCGATGAAGGTTGTGTGTATGCTTCCTACTCAGCAGCTTTTGTTTGATCACTTAGAAAAAGTCGAGCTTCTGTGTTAAACTGGCTTGACTTTTGTGCCAAAGATCATCTGGGGTCTCTGGTTATGACTGACTCTAACCGAGAGGCCAAAACATCGATTTTTACTAAAAGACCTCTTAAAAAATAAAAAGGTAACTCAACTTGGTGGGTTTTTGTACATCCTGCCTCCTGCAAGCCAAACTAATGTCACATTGAAAAATCATCACTAGAACAAATTAAGTACAGCTTGTCATTTCAGCCTCCTTCTGAGTGACCTTTACAGTGCATTTCTTGTTGAGCATCCTGATTGTGATTATACTGCTCTGCTTCTTAATGCAGAGATTTGCTTTCCCTGAGTAGGAGTTAGATGATGATGATGATAATATCTGATTTTAATTAACCAAGATGTCAAAGGCCTTCATTATGTGTCCACTCTGGGATTTTCAAGTGTCACTTTGCACAGTGTGTTGGCATCCCTCACTGCTGTCCACACTCCCAGTGTGAGGTGCGCTGACCTCAGAAGCATGTCAGAATCTGAGCTCCAAAGTCTGTGGAATGAGAAGCAAGGGAGATGTTGGGTGTGCATCAGGCCATGAAACAAGGTGGTTAATATGTGCTGAAGGAAAACAGGCCCCTGATAACGGTCCCCTATAGCTCAGCTATACGGCTTAGTGTTTATGAATGATTCATGCAGTGAGAGGATCTAATAGCACAGAGGCAAGAAGCTAGAGGAGGTTTACAAAAAGTGATATCTGCTCAATGCTGGTTCAGCCGGGAACGTCTCTCAAGCCATCTGGCAATTGTGACTTTTTACAGATTCTTGGACACAGGGGGGAAAAAAGAAAAGTGTGTGTGTGTGTGTTTTGGGTTTATTTATGTCCATCCTACATTACTCACCTCTAATACTGTCAGTTTATTGAATGGAGATTCTTTGCATTGATCAGTTTGCCTCAGTAGCTTCTGCCAACACCTTAAAAAATATTTGTTTTCTGCTAAGGAAAGGCGTCAGTTTGTGCGCCTTCTTTTTCCCAATGAAAGACAATTAATCACAGCCTGATTCCCTGTTTTTTTTCTTTCCCCATGGTCAAACAGCGTGACTATCAATAAGTGCAATAAATCCCACAGAAACCGCAGTAGCCTGAGTGTGAGAGTCTGTGATACCCTGCAGCTGAGCCACAAACCACACCCTGCCACACTGAGATTACATAGACGAGATATTAACAAAACAAAAACCCTTTTTTGAATCAATTTTGGTAATATTGACTTACCTCTACTCCTTTTCCTGCTTGTTTAAAATAAATAATCTGCACGCTAATAGAATACTTGTGCAATGGTAAATTCAAAGCCTCACAGGACTGTTTAACTTAACATCATTTAGCATGTTATTCAGTAACATTGTGTTCAGAGTTTGATTCTTGCGAGAGTATAAAGTGACTTTCAGGGTTTGTGTGGCCAAAAACAGTGTAAATATTTAGCTAGCAGCAGACCACCACGGCAAGGACTTCTGTGGAGACGAATGACTCCCAGAGTTCATGTTCAGGATTGTTGTTGAATTGTTGTTGAAACCAGTGTTTCTTTAACGAAATGTAACAGTTTCTGGTAAGCGCTACACACCACAACAGAAAACGTTCAACAAAATCCAGCCTGACTCTCCCCACATTTTCCAAAGCGTATGCATGAGAACAGCTTCATTCATGTCACTCTTTTGGTTGATGGCCAGGATGTTCGTTTGCGCCTTCCTACAGAGAGTGAGTACTCATGTGAGCAACAGGATACTGCCTGCAGTTCACTAATGACCATCTGTGGCATTTTTAACAAGAAGTTTCTGAACATTACTCTTAGAAATTTTGCATTTATGTAGCTGCTTGCTGACAAGATTCAGAGATTAGAAGAAGACTTTTATGTGCTTTCATACAAGGAAACCAGCCAAGACAAAATGTGAAACACTTTTCTATGACCAAATGGTGGAGAGCCCCAGGTGTTTAAGCCCTAGTGGAAGTTATCCCTTAAGAGGGTCGTCGACCCAATATTGATCGTGTGCCGCATCACACGAGTCAAGGTGTGGAAAAGGGTTTGGGTCATTATCAGCAGAGGTTTCAGGTCAAACCATTGTGAGACTTTGCCTCACCCTATCATGTAACCTATTGAGATCAACAGACTGTCAAGATGTGAGTGGGCGTTAAGGCGTCTGGGAATTCAACTTAGTTCAATTCAATTTTATTTAAACAGCTTCAAATCACAACAACAGTCGCCTCAAGGCACTTTATACTGTAAGGTAGACTGTACAATAATACAGTCAGAGAAAATCCCAACAATCACATGACCTCCTATGAGCAAGGAAGAAACCTCCAGCAGAGCCAGGCTCAGGGAGGGGCGGCCATCTGACGCGACCAGGAAGAGATCTCAAAGGTGGATTTTAGGTGACAGATGTCGTAAGCTCTGTCCAAAATGTGGACATTGGTGTCCTTGACCGAATGAGCTTTGTCCTTTCGATGAAGATGGACAGCCGGGTCTTGTCCCGTCGAGGTGGCTCTTCTATGTTGTACCATGCGCTTATGAAGTGGTTGTTTGGTCTCTCCAATGTAGAGGTCTGAGTACTGAATACAGCATACACTACGTTGTTTAGTTTGTGTTTGTGTTTTTAGTCCCTGGGACTGTCTGACCTTCTTTACTCCCTCCCACTAGGGCTTAAATACGTGGGACTCTCCACCATTTAGTCTTAGAACTGAAGAAGCTTCTCAAATGAGAGGTTTAGGAAACTTTAACAAGTCCAGTCGCTTTTCTTTCCATGACGTGGATGACTGAGAACCTACACAGACAAAAAAAAAATCACTAAACACTAAAGTGAAACACCAAAAACTTTGACTATTTAGCCTACATGAATTACTGATTGTTTTGTGGCAGTCATTAAAAATAATGTACTGTAATTCAATAGTAAGAATGTGTCTTCAACACATGTTGAAAACTGTCAAACTTTGTGCATCAACACCGATAAATAGATTTGAGTCTGGTCTACTGAACACTCATGTTCTTGTAAACAGAAATAAAATTAGCGTCAGGAAGCACAAACTATTAGATCACATGTCGCAACTTTTTAATAAACTCCCCTTCGCCTTTGCTGAAGACACATGAGCACCACAAGGCGATTCTTTAAACACAACAAAACACATGAAGAAACTCATATGACAGCATTAAAATTTAATGTGCTGTACAAGATAGAGTAGCTGCTCTTTCAACCAAGATTGAAAACACAATGGCTCTGGGAGCTTGTTCGACAAGAGTGCACAAGACAGATGGGAAGTGACACGTGTGTCCCGAGGGCACAACGCGAGACTACAGAATTGCCGGACTTCAGCATTGCTGTTTGTGTTGCACCTTTTTTCCTTTGCTTTCCTTTCAGACAAAAAGACCATGTAAACACATTATTCTCTTTCACTCTGATGTCAAACTGACTAACTCCTCAAAGGAGAGCATCGCACTCGTAGCACCAGCTGTTCTCCCTCAGGCACCTGCAGTAACAAATCCAGGAGTTTTTTTGTAACCTAGCCAACTTGCAGTCGCAGTGAGGCCTTTGATGCAGATGAGCCCAGGCACTGGGCAGTCTATTGGTCACCGGCAGCTGAGGTGTCACGTTATTGAAGTGGCTAAGAATGAGTCTGGATGCCAGTTTCTTAAGTGAATAAACTGCGATTGGAGAGAAGAGTGGGCAGCAAGAGGACAAGATGTGGGAGGGAGGCTGGCATCTCCGATTCATTTTGAGCATGTGACAGCGAGAACACAGACTGGGTTTTTTAGCGTTAGTGATGAGCTGCTCAAGAAAAACACACGTGCTCGATCTACTCACACAGAAAAGAGAAAGAACAATATTTGACTTACTATTTGTTCTTGTGTCTTCCACATGCAAGTTTTTCAACTTTAGTGTTGAGATGAAAGGTATTTTTGAAATGCACTTAGTAGTACAAAAGAAATATTATACTTGTGTAGATGAAAAGTCCTGCTTCAGTGAGAATCCAGAGAAACAGTATTTTATATCAAAGAAAGGGTTCTTTTACATGGGATTGTTTTTCTACAGGTGTATATTCCTCATACAGTTTTTGAGTAAATGAGACAATTTGAAAAAAGTGCCAGACTTCAGCATACCAATAAGCATTTAACAATATGTAAATCACAATACAGAGTGCAATGTCACAACCCCGACCATAGTGGCTGTGGAATTCTCACTTGGGTTAATGGTACTTCTTAAACACATATTTTTATCTACAAAAATAGAAAAGGAATATTGTTGTAATTAACACTATAAGGTGGGACTGTAGTTACATTTTTATTTAGAAACAGCAGCCTGGCAGTATTAGTGCAGAGTTTTTGTATCCCATGTTGTACCTAGAAGTAATTTAATGGAGTAGAGATCATGGGATATTGAACTATAACATCTGATCAAATAAATTTGGGGCATAATGCAGGAGAAATCAAAGCAAAGCAATGGTGTGAACAGTTAGCAAAGATAACTAAAAGGAAAAGAAGAAGTAATTTTTTAACCCCTTAAATAGTATCAGACGCTGTTTGAAAAAGTTTAAATTGTCTTAAATAGCTTAAATATATCTAAATATAGTTGCCTAATAAACGCATTAGCTAGTTAGCCAAAAAGAAGATATTCTAATAGTTTTAGCCCTTCTCAAAATCAATGAAGTTGATCGAGAGCTTCTTTGGTGTTCCAGGGTCTGTTCGATGATGGTGCGCAAAGTAACGATCTGCTCCACGCCTGATCAACCACATCGAAATCCGCCCTGCTCGTCACGTAACATTTTGTTGACTGCCCGCTGTAATCAGTTCAGGAGGACTAGACAGAATACTTTCTCCAGGAACTGAAAGCATTGTGATTCCTCACAACTTGCTATAGTCGCCCAGATCACCCTTCTTTGGGAGTTTAATTAATCCTAATTGAAATAGCTAAAAAATTGGAGATGTTTAAATATATATGAAAGACAACAAAAGTTAGAATGATAGTAAGAATATTTACAATGGTCTGCAACAGTTAGCTAAAGGATCTGTAAATAAACTCCTGAGCTAATAAACTATAGTTAGAAAAATCTAGCTGGATACTGGCTTAAGAGATTAAATATGTTATATAATCAGAACATTCATGTTATTTATGCAGTATAGTTAAAAGACTTATCAGTCAAGCAAAACATAGAACAAAACATAGAATCCCCCTTTGATTTAAACTCAGCTCTCTCTCTTTTATGATGTCTCTAATAGCATTAAATTAAACTAAAATGACCAATGTTGTTGATCAAAGGGTGCTTGTCATACATTTGGAGAGACTTCCTCCTGAGGTCTCGTGCCATACCACCATAAACATGCCAGACTTTGTCCTATCTTGAACGCTAAGTAGGGTTGTGCCTGGTTAGTCCTTGGATGAGAGATAGCCTGGGAATACCAGGTGCACTAAGCTTTCCTCCCTGAATCTGTTTTGGCCAGAGGCTTCGTTGTGTTAAAAGGGAGTTTTCATCATTAAGTGCTTTTTTATAGGGGGATATCTGATTGTTGGGATTTTCTTTCTATTATTGTAGAGTCATACACTCTTCTAACCTGTAATACTGTCCAGAGTTCGTGCATGAACAGTTCACTTTTTTGTCTGCACATAGCTTTTTGCAGATTAGAACAGCAGGCAAACCAGAAGAATTTCTCTGTGCAGCCAATGTTAGCTGAGATGTAACAGATGGATTTAAATTAATTTTTAACTTTATTATGCAAAATCCCTGACTTTAATAGAAACACTTGCTTGGCAAGCAAGTGTTGGGGTCAGTCACTCGATTCAGGTCATACTGCATTACTTGAAGCCCATTTACCAGATTTGGTCATTCTAACTGCCACAGACGAGGATTATTCAGGGTATGCTTGTTGGCTAATGACTTGTGAAAATTCATTAGCCACCGAGCGTGTGGATCAGAGGAAGCGAGATCCTTTCTTGACCTATCTCATCTGGTTTCAAAACACTAAAGATGGCGATGGTGAAAATGCTCATCACAGGCCAATGGATAATCTCATGGCGGCTAAGTCCACAGCAGCTGTAGTATTTATGACTTTAGCAACCTACTTTGAATTGCATCAATCATGCATTTTATACATTGAAGAAACAAGTACACAAATTTCTTGATTAGATTCAACAGGAGCTCAGAGCACAAGAAGTCTATCCTCTTTTCCCAGCTTCTATATGAATGTCTTCCTACCTGGGCAGTAGATCTGACCCCATGAGAAGGGGAAATGTCAGTTGACATGTGGTTCAGAGGGAAAAAATGAGTGGGAGTTAAGAGAGCATTGCTGTGGGAGAACACATGAAAAGGCTAAGGAACAAAACTGGCCTGAAACTTCAATAACAGTCAGACCTGCTGCTGGAATCATCTGTTTGAATAAGGAAGTGAGCTACAGTAAAGATGAAGTAGCAGCTTTTATGTCATGTCGTTATGTACAGTATGTACAGTAGATACTTGATGTAGACACACTATTCCGTGTGTTTGCTTTTTTATGTGGGATGCTTTATCTTACATCTTCAAATTCTGTGATGCATCACTTGGATTCTTTTGGATTCTAGTTTTTCACCTATTTCATAATATTTAACACATATTTCATTATTCTGTTACAGTATTTTTCCAATCTCACACATTACAATGTTTGACAATGGCTAAACTCTGCTAGGCAGTTCACTGAAAGCTGCTCATTTAACTTGGTGCTATGGTTCCCCCTTGTGGCTAATACAGGGTAATACATGCATAATACAATGTGATTCTCCCAGTGCTTTCTCAAAGTGACTCTTGGACTGGTGTTGAATTACCAGTGAGACTCTGTACTCTTCCATTGGATTTTTCCCTCTTTAAAATGTCTGTTTGACCCAAACACAGAGAGCTGAGAGAGTTCATTTAAGTTCTTCATTGTTTCTTTTCTCAGTGGGCTGTAAAGCCTGCCAATATCATGACATAATTTAACTTTATCTCAGATATTTTGCCTGTTTTGAGAATAATGGCTTCATTAAATTTAATAAAACCCACAAGTGAGAAACCTGTTTCTGACACTAGTGGAAAACTTGGAATTTTACACTTGATGTTACACTGAGGGGGAGAAAATGCCCCCGTGCTCAAAGGTAGACTGAAGAATAGAAAATTTCATCAGAACAAGTGGAAGTGAAACGTGACTGATGCTCAGGCTGAGGTGTGACGAGGCATATAGTAGGTTCAAGATTGCGTTCACTGTGGCGTGAAACTCCCAAATGTGAAGCTGTACTCCCCTCTACTGGTCAGTCTGAGAAACTGTCCCAGTTATCCCTGCAACCATATTATCAATAAAGCACCATTTTTCAATTTTTATACAACACAAAATAATACAGGAAATTACTGAATCTCAATTAGTTTTATTGTAAAACCCTTGGTCACAAACTCCCAACTTGTCAACTACTTTGAGCCAGTTTGTGACAAATATTACATGCTCAACATGTCCAGGTGCTACTACAATTAACCTGTAAGCTACTTCCACTCAGTTAGTTATGATTGGTAGTCAAACCTTCTGTTTCTGACTCCATCAACTAGAGGCTGCTGTAACTAAACATGGAAGGTTAGCAAGGCTGACATAATACCACCATGCTAGGCAGGACAAAAACTTTTTATTTCATTCGGGGTAAGAGTTTTAGTAAAAGTAGTTGACATGATCTGGTTACACTTTTTTACACTTTTCAGAGAAAAGCAGAAAACCCATTGTAACCCAGTTCCTAAAATCATCTCAAACAAAAAAGAAGAAAAAGTAAAACATTTAATGTTCATTGTTTCTGTTCTTACTGTCCTTGTATAATGAAAGTGAAATTAATATATTTACTTAAACAATAAAAGGGACACAGATTTATATATTTGTTCTGGTTAAACAAGGGTTAAGTTTCTCCGAGGATTGATGAGCTCTGATGAGAGCCTATTGTTTTACTCCACTCCTCGCGTGTCAGCCAATCGGTGAAGCTCTAGGTAGCTCTTGTCCCTCCTTAGTACCAGCTCCCAAGTTTTCAGTCTCTTGGTTCTACAGCCGAACAGAGCAACCGGGCTAAAACTTTGTTATTAATCTCTTGTTAAATTAATCTCTAACAAGTTATTTAAAAAAAAAAGAAAAAAAAAAGACAACAACTTTAAACTGATATTGTTCACAAAGTATGGTTTTGCACTTGTTGTCATAGAGGACAGAGCGAAGCCGGAAACGCTGAGCATCCACTCGACAGCGGTAAGCTAAACGTGGCTAATTAGACACGTGATGTATCAAGTGCGGTTACAGTTGTTGGGTGTCTCTGAAACGCACTGTTGTTGTGCTAGTTATATTGTTAACCAAGTCATTAACATTTGAAAAGCTGTAAATGGTTAAAGCAGCTGAAAATAAGTTTATGAGAGATATTGTAAGCAAACTTCATGCTGCTTCCTGCTTAATTTTTTGATGTCAGTCAGTTATATTACAATGCTCAGTATTGAATACTTGGAGGTAATTTTTAGTGTATTCCCACTTGTACTTGTAGGCCTATGGTACAAGCGGGATTAAGCACATCTATTTTAATACTCCTATTCATGGACTGAGTCCTTGTGTTTACATGTTATTGAAATTATGTGCACTTTGTTCAGTTCTGATAAGCATTTGTGTATTGCTCCATCTCTTAAAAGGGGTAATATACTTATTTATTTGTGATTTTAGATATATATGCAGTGAGTTTATATCTGATGGATGTAATGAATGTTTACCATGAAAAGTGAATTATATGGTGACTATAATTCCTGAATGTTTGAAGCCTTGTAGATAATCTTTAATGTTACTGCAGGTGTAGCCGGATGGGCTACTCGCCCTTCTTTTTCTCTCTTTCTCGCTCGCTCTACCACCCTCGCT
>NW_024582832.1:172242-176015 GCF_018398535.1 Haplochromis burtoni
TTTTCTTTTTTTTTCTAGCTGGGCTACAATAGCTGATCTGAATAGTAGTCACTGCAATTTGACACTACTTTAGTTTAATTTGTGAGAGTTATTCTTAAATTGTTCGTGATATATATTTGACCATTGTTTATAGGTCAGGTTTTTAAATGGGATGAATCCAAAGACCAGGTCAGCGATTCCAGAACCCAAAGTGCTCCAGTGTTCACTGGACAGCGAGCCAACCCAAGATCCTAGGAGACGATATACATACACACGCACATTCATTCGCACATTGATGGACTCCAATCATCTACTGTACAAGTAGTGCGGTAGGACAGACAATCACACACACACTCCTCATTGGATGGACTCTATTGCAATACACCCATTTGTCATTGGCCCCACCGGTACCATTTGGACCAAGACTAATTCTTTACTTGTGCACAATTTTATTTTATTCTTTTTTGCTACTTTGGGTCAACATTTTTTACTTGAAGTTCTGTGTAATTCTGTGTTGTTTAGTGATGTTAAGCCTTTTAAAAGAATTCTTTAAAGTACTTTTAAGCCATACAACTGTGTTTGTCTGGTTCCTCTGCCGTTCATGTACCAGAGCTCTAAGAGTCGTTCTTAGTCTTCTGATACTAGCCCAAATTACTCATTACCTTGGTTATTATCCATTGGTACTGTTAAAACATTAAACATAAATATATAAAATATAACTATTTACAGAGAGACTGTAGACGCGATACGTGCAAATACACAAAATGTACCACACTAAGTTGGTGTGGTGCATTTTTTTTTTTTATCAGTAACTTGATAAAAAAAATTTTTTTATCAATAACTTACCAGAAGTCTGTCCAAATATATTTGCTCAAATGTATGTGGATGATGCAGTTATATATACGCAAGCAAATAGTGTTCAGCAGGTGACAAAAGATCTTACAGCTGCTTTAACATTAATGCATAGCTGGCTGGAGGACTCATGCCTAATGTTGAACACCTCAAAAACTGTCTGCATGTATTTTTCAAAATGCCCCTTAAACTTGAAGCAATCAAACATATTCCTGGATGGAGTAGAGCTTGAATTAGCTCCAGAATTTAAATATCTTGAGGTCATCCTAGACCCCACATTATCCTTTAAGAGTCACACAAATAAAGTGTCCCAGGTACTTAAATTTATTAATCGAAATTTTAATCATATACGTAATAATTTAAATATGAATGTTGCAAAAACTTATTTTTACTCAATGAGCATCTCTCATATGGACTATTGTTTGACGTCCTGGTCACTTGCTTGTCCAACAACACTTAAAACTATTGAAAACATTTATAAAAGAAGTTTAAAACTACTTGACAAAAAACCGACTTCCCACCACCACTGTCATGTGTTAAAAAAACATAAATTACTGAACTTCAATAACTTAGTGAAACTTAAAAGAGTGAGTTTAATATATAAAGTCTTACACTCCCTTGCTCCACCACCACTAAAGCAGTTCATTAGGCATAAAGAAAGCTCAGACAGGACCACTCGAGCTACAATCCGAGGAGACTTGTTTATACCCCACAGACGGACAGCATTTGGGCAGAACGTCCTTTCTGTCCAGGGTGGCCATCTGTGGAACAGTCTTCCTCAATCCATTAGAGAATGCTCGACATTCAACTTGTTTAAGGCACAGGTTAAAAACTGGTTATGGACAAATCAAGTGTGTGATCATGTATAAGTTGTATAGTTTTAATGTTTTATTTGGGAATAGAATGGTGTGTATGTGTGAGTTTGGTGATGGAGTTTTTATTATAAATGAATTATGAATTTTTTTTATGAATTATTATGTCTATTTTTTAATGTTTTACGGACAACAGATGGAAATTAGCCCTTGGCTATAATCTGGCATGTTTACATTCATGTAATTTATTTTACATTTATGTTCATTAACATGCACTGTCCTAAAATAAATAAATAAATAAACGCGCCAGACGCGCTACTTTGACGCTTTTTCGTGACGCAAATCTGCTTCTGAATTTTTGCGAGACCCGCAATTGCGCGTCATCGTGCTTCTCCATTGACTGTACATGTAAACCTGACGCTCTGGTCGCGTCTATTGCGTTTGGTGTGAACACACCGTAAGAGTCGTTCTTAATCTTCTGATACTAGCCCAAATTACTCATTACCTTGGTAACTATCCACTGGTACTGTATATAACTCCACGTAAGTGCTACACCATAATGGGCAGAGTCCCGTTATCAACAATTTATACTTGGCCTATCCAGCGAGCGCTGATATCAGTGATGTTGCAATATCAAAGTGGCTAAATGTAGCCGTTACACCCATACCCAGAGGGCATGGGTACCTTTGGTATCTTCAAGAGGATGATAAGCTGGTCCAGTGTTCCCTTACCAAGGGGACAAACATCTTGCATGGTTTCTCCTGAATCTGAGATTAAAGGGCAGATCTCCTCTCCAGTACTTGCCCAGCTAAAATGAGGAGTGCGATTTCCCTTGTCAGTCACCATCCAGTCCCTCTTCTGAACTTCACAACTAGCAGATGTGTTATTTATTTTTGACATATCAAAATGAAAATATTCAACAGAAAACCTAAACTATAAGGCCCATTAAAATCGAGGGTGAGGAGGTGGAAACAGTGGACAGCTACAGGATCACCTGAATGACAGCCTGGACTGGAGGACCAACAGTCATGAGCTTTTTGAGAAAGTTCAGATCCTTTAATGCATGCAGCAAGAAGTTAGAGATTTTCTAACAGTCTGCGATAGCGAGTGCATCCAAGTTGGTGTCGTCTACTGGGAGAGGCAGCATCAGTGCCAGAGATGCCTGCAGGATCAACTAACTGATTCACAAGGCTGGAACCATCATTGGCCAGAATTTGGAGGCATTGGAGTCATCAAGAGGCAGGAAGTCAAACTGAACAAACTGCTCTCCATCACAACCCATCTAACCCTGCTCCAGTCCACACTACTGAGGCAACAGAGCTCCTTCTCTCTCAGACTGATCCAACCTTGGTGCCATAAAGAACACTAGAGCCTATCCCAGCTATGATAGGGCGATAGTCAGGGAACAACCTGGTCAGGTTGCCAGTCATGTCTTTAGACTGTGCAGTTAGTGGGCGGAAACCAGAGTACCTGGAAAGAATCCAAACTCCACGCAGAAGGGCCCAGCCAGGTGGTGGAATTGAACTCAGGACCTATGAGGCAACAGTGCTAATCACCACGGCACACTAACGTAAACTCTGTAAACTCTTTGCACTGTCTCACAGTCCTCACTCTGAGCCTGTGGCACTTTACTTTACCTCTGTTGTTTACTTATTGGTAATAAAGGTAGTATTGTGACTCTATAATTTCCCTCTTGGGATCAATAAAGAATCTATTAGGTAACAACTTCTAGTTTGTTAGAGGCCTAGTGGACGTTAAAAGGGGGAACCACGGCCCCAATTTACAGTCCAGAGCCACTATACCCAACCTTGGTTTGATGTTGCAGAGGTACGTCAGCTGGGACCACCACACAACATCCAGAACCTTGAGGGACTCAGGACAAATCCATCAATGTAGAGGGCTTTGGGCATCCAGGAGTGTTTTTTTAACTACCTCAGTGTCCTCTGCTCCACTGATAGGCAAGCTGCCTCCCTTGTCGGATGCAGCACTTCATCCCCACCGTATACAGTTTGTACAAAGCATTGCTTCACTGTCCTACCAAACATCTCCCATACTCCAGCTTTTGCTTAACCCACTCCTCTTGGTTCCTCTCATTACTACAGTGGGGCAAAAAAGTATTTAGTCAGCCAC
>NW_024582832.1:177448-181813 GCF_018398535.1 Haplochromis burtoni
GAAGTGTACCTCTGGTGCAAATTACTGACCTCTGTCATCATTTTAAGTGGGGGAACTTGCACAATCGGTGGCTGACTAAATACTTTTTTGCCCCACTGTAAATGCTTTGCAGCTCTTCAATAATCAATGATACAGACACTGGGGGAAAAAGCACAAACAGCAGTAATGTTTAACATAATTTATATTTATTTTCTTTTGAACAAAATGTTAATAAATGTATTTGTTTTACGTCCAAAAAAGGTCATGACTCGTGGGACGCATTTTATAAATAATTTCATCCAAGTCTTTTGTAGAAAAAAAAGAAAGTAAATTAGCAAACTAAAGCATCTCTAGTATGACAATATGACAACTTTATCAGATTTTTTTCCTCTATATTTGAACCCTTTCTCAATCCAAGCTTCATTTTTTGTATATTTTCCTTTAAGACCTCTTTCATCTCCTCAACTCACACCACAGCTTTAGACAACAGAAAAATGCAGCAAAGGTCTCAAAAAACAGACAAAAACCAAGGAGCCAAACAGAAAACACAGTGAGATTCCAACAGTGGGGGAAGTAGGGAGAGGTTAGGGAAGATATTTGGGATTCCACATCCTCAGGACATATTTACAACATAAAGGACAGGGAGCCGGTGGATGGATTGGCGTGGGGGCGGTGCTGGAAAGTGGTATGTTGATTCGGGGTGGGGTTCATCTGCATAGATCCACAGGACTCATATCATGAACAGCTAGAGATTGAAGGAAGGAGGGAGCACAAAGTGTGGGTCTATTACATCCACTGCTGTCTTCAAGGGAATGTAAGTTCTTGTCAACAGAGTTTGTCAAGGAAATCAAAACAAATCTCAAAAAAATAAAAAAATAAAAATAGAGCCAATGTGGAATGGTTGTGGCGGTGGTAGACGTAGGGGCAAAACTATGGACATCTTAAAAACCTGACTTACTTTTGGACTTTATCGTTTCGCTCTGACATGTGAGCGAAGAGCAAATTGATGGGTGGTAAATAATGTAAGGCTGTAAATGAGGAAAAAGCCAATCTGGAAACAAAGTTCACCATCAGCAAAACAAGAATGTCTTCATTTAGATTTGGTGTACTTAGTGTACGTTTTTTGTCAGTATTTGCTCACGGGTGGTTCAAATCCCTATTTCTGCTGCCTAATAGGCGAGTTCAAACTAATCTTAATCCCTGCATGATCCATCCTCATGTAAATGTGCACTTTACTAGCAGCAGCCATGCAAAAAAAAAAAAAGAAAGGAAAAAAGAAAGAAAATCACACGGATCAGCCCTTGAAAACTCCTCACACTCCTCACACGCTGACAGTAACACAGCCCTTTGCTAGTCTGTGAAAGATAGCGGTTGATCAGCTTGTCTAAGGGTGATGTAAGAGTCAACGGTTTGATAGATTGGGTGGCTGGCTAGTCACATGCACCAACTCTGTGATACTGACAAGCTGAGCCATCAGTAGTGAAGATGTCACAAAGTAGGACATTAACCCCAGCTGTTTGTTTTTTCCCTCCTATATTGCACTTTTGCCTCATTAGATTTATGCAGCAGAGGCACTCAAAGATCTCGGGGCCTCATTTATCAGAACTAAAAATGACGTTCTGTGGGATGCATGGAATGGGGCCTGCAGCACAGAGTTGTAGGCACGTCAGTGTTTTCTGTAGTAATTTAATAGACAACTAACTTGAAAATCAGAAAGGAGACATTTGCTCACTCGTCATATTGTTGTTGGTTAATACTGACAATGATCAATAATGCAATGTGTTTAAATGCTTTCAGCGCTTCCATTTTTTCAACATCTTTCTTGCACATTGAAGTCTGAAGAATGATGTCAGTTCTAAATTACTCGGACCATCCGAGGAGCATGTGAATGTGGAGAAAAAAGATTTTAGAACCAATTGACTGAAGGTTTTTGTGAACATTTAGGGGCATTTGACACTGTTGAACTTTCGTACACTTTGCTTGTCATTTTAATTTTCTGTTTTCCAGCTAGCTAGTAACATCAGTGCCATTCTCCTTGATTTTAGCTAGTATTTATTAAGACGGTTGCCATCCCCAGTCGTCTGGTGAAGTGAACACTGACTTGTTATAAAAACGGTAATCTTTTTTCCCACAATGGGTGTCGCAATAACCATGAACTGTTTACACCAATATTTCACAAGTAAACGTTGGTATTGTATGGTGGCCCTGCAACTTAAGAAAACAGCATAACAGAAAAATTATGTGTCAGGAATTTACTTTTTATCTTTAAATTACACATTTGTGCTTTGTTTTAGGGTGTGGCGCAGGACCCACATGCATGTGAAGTCATTGAGAGGCTGCCGTGGAAAGTTACTAGACTGCATAGCAACAGGGAGATAGGAAGGAGTTTTCCTTTACAGGAAGAAGACCTGTGATTGGAGCAGAGATGAAGCATGAGCCGGACACCAGACCAAATACAGGAAAGAGGGATGCCTATGGCGCCATGTGTAACTTGAACCTTCAACTATTTAATAAATTTTAAAAACTTATCATTTGAATTTCTTTCATGTTCTCTCAAAAAAAGAACACAGCAGCTGCAAAATCTCACAAAAACCAATGAAGTTAAATTAAAAAAACAATGTAAATAGAAAAAAGAGACGATAACTTCACGGAACAGTGGCGGAAGTGACAAGCTAACATTAAACAGCAAAAATGTAGCTACAGCATTATATGACTCACTATTAAAACGCTTCATCTGCATCTTTTTCTTCCTCACAACACTGATGAACCCTCAACATCTTTGAAGTGTATCTCTTTTTTAAAGTGTTATTTTTGTACTTTAGTTGTATTTTGTGTGCCTCTGCAGTGTCTCTCTATTTCCTGGTGTTCTCTCAAAAGTTTATTTGCATTTGACCACTCGGGACCACCGTAGTAGTTGTGTCCACAATGCACGTATAATATTACTGTAGCTACCCGTCATAACTGTTACTGTAAGTGCAATGGCAGAAATAATGCTACATAACAATTCTGACAGCGAAATTTCTGTTTCTATTTTTTTAATGACTTTTTAGGAGGTACTAAGATAAAACGGAACTTTTTTGGGGTCATAATTAATGACAAGTAACCCAAACATCCTGGAGAAAAGCTTGATGCCTATTAGAATAGAGCCTGCTGTTGGCCTCACAAACAACCGTGTGCAGTAAATGTGACATCAAAACTGCCGGCGTGCGCTACACTTTGGTGTTTCAGATTGTCGTGTACTTCTTGATTTTTGTAACCTGCTGTACGAGCGGGTCGCTTCCATGATATATCAGTGGAATAGTGCTGTGATTCCGAGATTACAAAGACGGAGACTACTACAGCTGGAAATGGCGAGACTTTCTACAAAACAAAGTCTGCAATCCTTTTGATTCCAGTTTGGATTTCTTTTAATCCCACCAGCACTGATATGATTTCTTTGTTTTTCCCTGAGAGGCAACATCTGCCGCTCAGGAGAATATTACAGTGAGTCTGGCGTGCCTTGAGCATCAGTAAATGGATACAGGGTTGTGGTGATGTCACAGTTTATAATGTCCATAGGCTAAGCTTAAGTGCAGTCATGTTGTTATGTAGTCCCTCATTAAGGTTAGCACTAAGGTCTTGACAAGTGTAACTGATAATTTGATAGCTTACGCTTGGCTGATAAATGAGGCCCCTGGTGTTTTGGCTTCATGCAACTGTCCTCTAGTGTCCCTGGGTTGTCCCTGCAAGTCTAAGTACTCGCCGTGCTGCCTGTCTGCAACACCAACACCACTGTATGAGGTAAACTGAACACTTTAGAAACCAGAAAACACCATTTCCCCCCGTCCAGGAGCGCTACACGGTGACTAATCTGAGCTTACTGTTCCTGCAACACCATGCAATCGTGAGCTGAGTTGTCACCACCTTTTCTTTTTTTTTGTAACCACTCCACCTCTCCTAACTTGCTTAACAACCCAACAAGCTAGAGGAGAAAGTGAGCCAGTCTCAGAGCACTTAAGGTCCTAAAATATGTAGGCATGTACTGTCATAAGGGGTTGAGGAAAGGTCCGGTCTGACAGAAACACAAGCTGAACATCAGAATACAGAATCACATACATTTTGTTTTCTGGGAAACAAGATCCACAAGTGATAGATGGAGCTGGTCCCAGCCGGCCCTCGAGCAACATCACATACAAGGTAGTAAAGAAGATCCGTCTAAGGTGATGGAGAGCAAGAAGTGGGAAACAGCTGATATGTCAAAAACATTCTGGCACCTGAAAGAAAGTGCAGCAAAAATCTAAAAGTAACGAATGAGAGTGCACACCTCATCGATGTCCATTTTCTCCTCTGACATGCTATCCGTACACACACATCGAAAACAGACGGAGGAGGGTGGAGAGAAGGGGG
>NW_024582832.1:181833-209751 GCF_018398535.1 Haplochromis burtoni
GGGGGGGGGGACAATATGCTAGAAAACATTTGGATGGAATAGAAACAATGAGCAGGTTTCAAGTGGCAAGAGGTCAGTTCTTTTAGGGGTGGTGGTTCTCAAACATCTCTCTCCAGTTGGTGTCCAATTCCAGCACCCTCCGCTCCAATTAAAACCTTCCCACTTCCTGTGGTTGGCGGTTCATCGGCAGCAGGCTTGTGGAGGCATTTCCAGCACATCTCACCAGCTGTGTCCCTGGCAGCCATGACAAGCCTTCGTCTTCCTCCCTGTCAACAATCGCTCTACGCAAGCTCCAGCCCTGATTAAACCCCAAGGTTCACTCCTCATTAGAAGCACTTTCCTCTGGCGAGAAAATGGCAGCCACGCCCACCAACGAAGAATTATGGGAGGCTGAAATGATAATGACAGTGTGTAGGAGGACAAGGGCCAGCAGGCAGATCTTCAGTCGCCCGCTGCACAGTCTCGGGGTGGCGGCGGAAGTGACCGAAGCCCCCACGGGCTGGCAGGAAGAAGCAGTTCTTTTTAGCGTGCCCCCTGAAGGGTTGTCCATTTTGGAGTCCCATCGGACGTCGCAGCACTCCGCCTCACTGTCTGATGGATGGTTTCCCAAGAGACCTGAGAAAGAGAAGACACTGGATGAAAAAGCTGAGGTTCCCCTGCTGTGCACTTGTATTTATAACAGGGGGTCACTGGTAGTTTGGTGTTCTCACAGCAGATATTACAGATATAACAACTGTGTTCTGTATTCCACTGTTTTGCTGCACAATCAGCTGTTCACACGCTCATATGGAAGGCCAGAAGGAACCAAACCAAAAATAAGAAATGGCTCATAAATACATAAATATGTGTTACACCCCGGCAAACAAAAGGGGAGGGAAAGAAAACATGCAGCCTGCAGACACGTAACAATATGCCATTAAACGTAAAAGTGCATTCAGTGCTTTGCAAACTTTGAAACACAAGAAACTAAAGTCGTGACACCATAATTGCTTCAAGATGTGACACTAACACATTTTAACATCATTAATGTGACTTTTAAACATTTAAGCTAACCAGTCTCACGCCGTCTTGTAGCCTGGTGAAGGAGTTCGTCGTCGTTCCAAATCAAAGACAAATGAATTACGCTGATTGATTTTTCTTGGTGATAAATGAGCTGACAAAATGAACAATTTTGTTTGCTGTTATTCCAACTGTGCAAAACATATTTACGCATTTGCGGCTTATTGTAGGGCTCCTGCAATAAAAGTAATGTGCTCAGCCCAAGTTATAATGAACCAGCCAATGTAAAAGGGGGTCAAATTTGTGCATTAGGGTCAGCATACCTCACTAATCCATTAATATCTGCGATTTTCCAACTGCAGCCAGTGATATCAGACAGTTCAGCTTCACCCATCAATACTGGATCCATGAAGAAAAACCAACGTGACAACAAGATGCGAAAAAAGGTTTTTTAGCTGAGAAGGACATGAACTGAAATTTTCATTGATTGCTCAAGGATGCAAAGAGAGTCCTCAGCATGTTTTGGTTATTTTTAGAGGCTGTAGGTAATGTTATCAGTATGTGTCAAACGTTAACAATAATTATCTAATACAAAGAGACAAAAAGAGTAAAGAGAGACTGTTTTCCATTTAGCCTTTTTAGCTAAATCTGATACATCTCTATGGTGGCTTTCTGTGAAGTTGCTTAGTAATAATAATTTTAAAAAGTTGAAAAAAATAACCTTACGTGCAATAAAGAGCTCACATGGAGCACAAACGACAATGATCTGTCTGACACCAGCCACCTTGTTGCTCATCTGCTGCCTCGGTAAACGGATCAAACGCACTAGACCTCAGCGTGTGGCTCTAATCACAACCAGACACGGTGACCCTCAAATGAACTCCAATTAGAGCTCACCACGGCACAGAGGGAGCGCATTGCTGCATCAGTTGATGGTTCTGGAAGTCTTAACTTGCCAGCATGTTTACAAAAAAAAAAGAAAGAAAGAACAAAAACACCATGGCTGCTGTGATCATCTGCACGGAGAAGCTTAAACTGCAGAGAGAGAAGCTCACTTAGTTCTAACTAAAGCAAAGCATAAGTAGAGAGCATGTGATTGATGATGAGAGCAGATTGAGGACTGATGGGGCTGCTGGATTAGACCCCTTCTCTGTGTGGACTGACACCTCACCTGACTCGTCTGTTGCACCTGTGACAAGTGAGATGATTTACCCTTTTATCATCTTTAAGAGACATTATGAACCTTTAAAAAAAAAAAAACAAGCGCGTCCATGCTCACAGGTGTACACACGGGTGATCACACCCACAAACTACACCCTTTTTGGCTCCTACCTCAAAGCACACTGTGTTCTGTTGATCTTATGTGCTGCACAATAATGTTTAATATTTAGTATTTACTGTCATATTCCCATATATCATTGTGATGTTGTTTATTCTATTACTCTTGTTCTCTTCTGCTTGTTTTCTTTTTTCTTTCTCAGCAGGTGATCCAGGTGATTGATATATGCATTTTTTTTTTTTGCTGCCCATTCTGTTGGTTTTTGTCTTTTGCCCTTCTCCCCCGTCCCTCTTCTCAGCTGTTTCTCTTTCCCTCTTTCTTTCTCCCCTTCTTTCCCTTCGTCTGTCCCGTATTCAGTAAGTGAAAATAAAATAAACAATAAAAGGTGAATCAAATGGACCATTACGGCAAGGCTGGGATGGTCAATTTGGTAAAGTAAATCCGTTGGGCATCTTTCTTTGCCTTTAGACAACAATTCTGATGGCAAAAGAGCCAAACGGGAAAGGCGGGAAAAAAAAAAAAAAAAAAAAAAAAGGAGAAATATACTTGCCTACATATGCTATTCTGCATGCTTTTAAACCATTTAAAATTACAATTCATAGTTTTATATGTGAATTATATAATGTTAAATTACTATTAAACAAATGACTGACTAAGTATAAGAAAAAAAAAAAGAGACATTATGAAAACGATTAGGTTTGAGTTTGCTGTTGAATCTTAAATTGGTACGACTCATTTCCACCTGCAACCCTTCCAACCTGAGGTATCGACCCTTCCTACGTCGATATTCCACTAATGTAAGAGGTCATGCTGCTTTTGTTGCCATGCTGGTAGTGTAGGTAAAATATTTAAAGTGTACCACAAGTAGCTTTTTGTCACTTTGAACTGGGGGATTATCTTTTTGGATCTGCTCCCATGGTGCATTGAAAGATGCAGACTGGATTATGGTGGATTCACATAGATTTATGCCATAATGTGAGCCCTATTTGTTGTTGCAAAGAGCACTGCCAATTTGATTTTAGCAGCTCCTGGTTGCAATGCACCAATAAGTTTATGGACGACTACACTAAATTGCCGATTCACTCACCCATCCAAATCATTTAAATCAGGTGTTCCGATCCCTTCCATGGCCATAGATGTATAAAATCAAGCACCTAGCCATGCAGACTGCTTCTACAAACATACATAAATGAATGGGTCGCTCTCAGGAGCTCAGTAAATTCTAGCGTGGTACCGTGATAGGATATGACTGCACACCCGTAGACAGAGCAAGGTCCACAAAGACATGAATGAGTCAGTTTCGTGTAGAAGAACTTGACTGGCCTGCACAGAATCCTGACCTCAACCTGACAGGACACATTTGGAACGAAACAGAGTGGAAACTGAGCCAGGTCAACATCAGTATCTGACCTCACAAATATGCTTCTGGGAAAATGGTCAAAAATTCTTATAAACACTCCTAAACTTTATAGAAAACCTTCCCAGAATAGTTGAAGCTGGGTGACATCATATTAAACTGGGATGTCACTCAAGTTCATATGCGTTTGATGGCAGACAACTTTTGGCAATATAGTGTAGCGCTGGATTAGTTCAACACTGAAGATGGCTTAGAAATTTAATAATATCTAGATTGTAGCTACGAAGGAGTTCTAGGATAATGATATGTTTGAATAGTGCAAGCCACACTAAAAATGTGAGTATCACCGCTGGGTGTTTACATTTAGCTGAGATGTTAAAGCAGTTTTTAAAAGCAAAACATGGAAGGGCAGGCAAAGAGGATTGGAAGTCACTTAATTGGCTCCAAAAGCTGAGCGCCGCAGACAGCCGTGTTGCTGAAACTGCTGACTGTTACCGACACAAATCAGGCGCTAAACTAGCATGACTAACTTCCTGTTGATTCTAGAACACCTGCATGCACCTGCCCCTTTCTCTTCACAAAGTATTTCACTGTGGCTCACAGTTTGCTTACAGCAGCCATTAATATTTTTGATGGCATATTTTTAAATTTATGGCAAACTAACTTATTATAACCATCAGGAATTCTTTAATTCACTCACATTAACCTAACATGCATGTCTTTGAACTTTGGAAATCCACGGAGACTCACAGGAGGGAATACGGTCAAACAGGACGTCAAACGTTCCTGCTCAGAGGTGAGAGTGCTAATGCCCAAATGGTATTTTTTAAAAATAGTTGGAAAGGGACACCAAAAGGGCAGGAAAAGCTTTGTAAAAACCAAAAATAATTCACATCACAGTTTTCCTCAGTAACCTTTTTTTTTATAACAGAAACAAGACGATAATTGAATAAAAACTAACGCACGATGAAATGCATCGACACCTTCATCAACTAATAAAAACAAGATTAAAATACTCTGGATACTCTTTTTTTTTTTTTTTAAATACTCTGGATACTCTTGTGCAGGTCAAATACGCACATCTGATCTCCCCCCAGGAGCAGGTAGAAAACGAGACAAATGTCAGCGCTTGGGAGGAAGAGAAGAGCAGACGCTTTAACACTTTAACTTTCAGACTTTCTATTTTACTATCTAGTCTATCTATATTTAGTCAACTAAAACTAAAATAATTTCAATGCCTAAATTTTGACGACACTTAATTAAAATTTGCTGTCAAAAGGGAAACATGCCTCTGTCACAATGTTTTGAAAACTTTTTGCTATAATTTTATAAGATGTGTTTTGTATAATTTTCAGTTCAATACAGGCTTTAAAAGCAAATAACTGCTTTCTGTTTTTAATTAGTTTCACGCAGCATTCCAACTACTTTGGAATCTGGTTGTAGTTGACCCAACAGTCTCATTTAGCACTGCAGGAATTGTTTTCAGCTGTTTAACCCCAGTATACTTTCATAGAATCATCACACAGCGACTAAAAATAGGTGACTAAAAATAAAATCATGACTTCCATCCATTATAAGCATGCACAAACCTCTAAGCCTTTAGGTGTTGAAATGTTTTATGTTGTCAGTCTCATCCAGGTAACCCGTGAAGCTGACCTTTATTACAGAATAAAACAAATCTGCAGCAGATACTGAGAGAAGGACTAAATGTGTTGTTAAAACGTCCTTGCATGAGGACTGCAGTGCTCAAAAACACCACTAGATGTCATCAGAAAGCCTTTAGAACCACTTCACTGTTTTCCTGGTGAGACACCATTCAGTCAATACAGAGAAACACACACTGGATGATTTATTACTGTCTGTCCTTTTGCAAAATGCTACTCACCAGCTATTCACTAGCATAAATTAAATTAGAAGGTTTTTCTGTGAAGAGGATACAAGGCCCCATGAACACCCACGCATGCAAACACACAATCTGCACTCATCTCCAGGATACACGAAGTGGCACTAGGCAGGAAGTGGGTATTAACCTGTGCAGATGAAGCTGGGGCTGCCACCGTGGATCAGGTCGTCGTTATCGGGCAGGATGAACGGACAGCTCTGCTGGACCTCCAGGCAGTACTGGTGGCACGGCACCTTCTTCTGGCAGGACTGCTGGGTGGTGGGGAAATACTGAGCACACAGCCAGGGCTTATAGGCCGCCTGAGGAGGAGAAGGAGGAGGAGGAAGAAGAATTAGGCAAGAAAATTACATAAATAGATGCAGGTTCATGGTCCACAAGAGGATTGGAGGAAGTTACTGCATTTGTCTCTGCTGGGTATTGGCCCTCCCCTTGGTTCAAATAGCTTTCTTCACAATAACAAATAAATATCTAGAGGTCCACTAAGCGTCACATGTTTTTTCCACCAAAATAGAACAGCAACACTTCACACATCAATCTAACAGCCACTGGGATATTAGAGGTTACTGTTCAAAGATTAGCTAATCAAAGCTACGCCAAATACAGAGTAATCATTGGCAGGCAGGACTTTTTTTCCAATAAAGCCATTAAAGGCACTAAATATCTTAATATCCACGATGTCATCAGTGACTCATCTAGGATTAGGGGCAGGGTTTGGTTAACATCTGCCCCCTTCTGAGGGACTTTTTGCGTGTTTGAAACAGCCGAATGGAAAATCGTTTAACAGAAAAAAACAGTCATGACAAAAACGTACGAGACTTTATTTCAAAGCAAAGGGGTGTTTTTAATCTGCTGTGGTGTGTTTGGCTGCTTGCTGCATGCCAGTGCAATCAAAACCAAATGGCACAAAATAAACTCACCACATTTCATCCTGCGTCTTCTTCCAAGTTAAATTTGCTTTAGTTCACTGTGAGGCAGGATGTAATACAAAACGCACAGACTTATGTGCATAAGGAGACAGATGGTGACATGTAATAGCCAAAGCCTCGAGCTTGGAAAGCTTAGCAAAACTAAATGAACCGAGGGCATACCACAGTCTGGATTCATTCTCATTCTTAGCCATTTCTTTGTGTGTTTTATTGGGATTAACACAGGAGAGGGGAAAGAGCACAGACGATATCAAGCAGAGACTGAAATCAGATTTGTTTAGGACCCCACCGCCTACTGCGCCAACCCGGTGGGACCAAAGATCACTGTAAGTTTGATAAGTGCCCTCTAACACAGTCTTTAAAGGTGGACAGGCACTTTCCCCCATCCCATCTACCTTTGTAGCTAGCTGGGAACCTTTAAGCTGAATAAACCTATGCCTCAAAAAAAAGAGTTGGCATGATGGGACACACACCGGATGCTTTTGTTTCCTTGGACTGCTTACAATGTTACATGCTTCCTATGAGCCAGCTTTCTTTGCTCTACCTGGAGTTGGCAACACAATTTTTCAATTATTGTCTCATGGAAGCCACAAAGACATGCAATGAAAAGCTGTGTCAGTTAAATAACAGCGGAAATGTGCTGCTATTAAGTGATGAAAGCCACTAAAAGAGTCATTAGGCTGCCTGACACATTTAAGCAATAGAGGTACAACAGCAATTTTCAAGTGATGAATCAAAGACAAAACAAACCATTACCAACAGTCATGTAATTACCAAATAGTACAATGCTAAAATCTTGCCATGAGCCAAGTTTTGCACTTACTAATGAATGCTGCAATAACGCAATCTGAGTTTTAAGGGGAACACCACCAATGTTCCACATTAGTATGAAGCCTTTTAAAGTTGGGAAAATGAAAATAAAAGCCCATCTTGGGCGTGGTGGAGCCTGTGATATGCTTTTTTTTTTTTTTATCTTTAATGTTGCTTCACACTTCTCCCTTTCCTGGTAAACTGTCGCTCTCTTCCCCGTTCCAACCCACTTCTCAACCAATCAGCATTTGACCTATGCCCATTCTAGCTACACGATGTTGCGTTTTTGGAGGACTGCACGGGAACATGCTTGTGCATGCTGAAAACCCCGCTTTGTAGGCAAACAAAATAAAACTCTATTATGCAATATGTGAATACAATCCATCTTCTCTGAGCCAACGCTCATTTAAAATGGATTAATGCAAAGCAAAAAAACTACCCTGTGGTAGAGCAGGGCGATATGGCCAAAAATATTTATCACGATATATATTTGAAAATTTGCGATAACGATATAACTGACGATATAATTGATGCGAGACAAAATACAACTCCACAACTTTACTAGCGCAAAAAGACAACCTTCCTTTTATTTTCACTTAAACAAGAAGCTGTTTTTTATGTACATTAAAGCTTTATAAAAATGTAACAGTGCAAATGCAAATTCCTTGCTGAAAGTTTAACCAAAAGGCATTTCCAGTAGAAATGGGCTGACATATCCTGAGCATAACCATGTATAATATCCACTGAAGTTAAAAAGAGGTGCTTTGCAACATTAAACTGCAGTGTGCAGTACGTATTTTTCGGACCATAAGTGCACGGGATTATAAGGCACATTAAGCGAAACAAAGCAGTCAGATAAATCAAACTTTATTAAACTCATTTTTCTTGCTTCCTCCACTTCTGTACCATTGATTCATTAATGTTGAATTCTCTGGCAGCTGCTCTATTCCCATGTTGTTGCAGTATATTAATAACTAACCTCGTATTGTGGATGGATTATCTCAGTTGTTCTCCTGACTGAAGTTTGGTCCGTTTACAGCATCCTGCCATGCGATTGCATTTGTCTCTAACTATCAGGAACGTTAACTTTTATAAGTGGAAAAGTGTTAGTGTTCGTCCTCCAGCTTCACTGTTTATGTTATGCTAACATAGCTGTGTGGCTAGCGATCACGTAGCACATCATTATATACCAGCTAGCCCAACTTCAGTAACCCTACAAACGTCACTGCTGTTTAGTTTCCTGTCTTCATTTATGTTGGAAGTGATAGCAGAGCTGTACGTTTGAATTTATTCAGAAATTTCTGAGTCAGAACATGCAATATCATGCTTGGGTAACTAGCGAAACTAGCGAGCTAACTTCCGCTAGCTTCCTGCTAACGCCTAACTCCGTTAAATGTAATAAATTTTGTTTTCATGGATGCCTGGAAGTTAAACTTCATAGTTACACCTAGTAAAGCAGCAATGCTGATCGTTTTATTAAAGATTAAAGAATATAGACAGTTTTTAACTCTCAGTGATGCTGCAGTGTTCGTTTGACCTGAAGTATACGGAGTTTAGGACCCAGATTACTCCCAGATTTAAGGGCATCTTAATCTGACAAATACAACGGCCGCTTGCATGTTCTGCAAAAAAATGTGCCTTGTCATGTATCTGACGGACAAACACCAAACCAGTTCCACATCACTGAAGTTGCACCATTTTTACAAACCAATTCTGGTTCATTTGTTTCACTCAACAATCGGCCATGTGCGTATGAAAACAAAGGCACTGCGCATGCGCGTTTTACTCATATTCTATCGCGATATTTCATTTTCCTATCGTTTCCTAACATTATACCAGTATTACCGTGAACGGTATAATATGGCCCAGCCCTACCCTGTGGCCAGACAAACTGGATGTTGACCATCCGGCTTGTCATTGGCACACACTTAAAAAACCTGTGTCGCTGAATGCATGGGGGGGCATTAGTGCTCATGGAATTGAATGGTATATACACGTTTTAGAGGAACATATGGTCCCATCCAAATGAAATCTTTTTCAAGGGAGACCATGTCAAACTACATACTGTATCTATTACAAAAGCATGGCTTTTGTAGCTTTTGTAAGAGTCCAGGTGGTGAACTGGGCTTCATGCATTTCAGGCCATTTACCTGTTGAAAACATTTGGAGCATCATGAGACAAAAACCATGACAAAGAAGACTCAGGACTGCTGCAGCAGCTTTACTGCTGTTAAAAGAAGAGGTGATACTACACAGTGTTAAACATGGGTCTGCCCCAACTTCTCTGAAGTGTGTTTCTGGCATCATATATTTTTCTTCAAATTGTACATTTTGTCAGTTAATAAGATTTGCAAATCACTGCATTCTTCTTTTATTTCTATTTTAATCATTTTTTAAAATTTGGTTTTATATTTTTAGCACTAAAACTATTCTTTATTGTTAACCTTAAAACTGTCAGTTACCGTGTAGATGCTCACCAGTATCAATACAATCCAATAATATGGCAGTGTTATATATTGATTTTTGCGCCATCATCTTTTGAATTTACGAAATGATTTTTAATCTAGAATTGATCCCTTGATACGTGTGATAATGTAAGCCTGTGCCTGTCTCTTTAAGGCCTTCCCCCTCCTCTATTATGATTGGCCAGTTTCCAGAAGCATCCACCTTCAGACTTTAATAAATAACAAAGTAGCAAACTTTAGCTTTTTGTCTTCTTTTTTCAAAAATTAAACTTACTTAAACTCAATTTAATCATGAAAATGAATCTGATTTTAAATATTTAAGTGAAAAACTAAGTAAACAACTTTAACAATTTAGGCAAACTAAATAAATACAAAACTGTTCAAAAGTAAGCAAAAGTGATGGGGCCTTTAAATAATAGATGTGAATAAAATCAAAAATTTTGTATGTGTAATGATAGTCAAAAACCTCCGAAATGAAACAAACAAAACTAACAAAAAAATCCAAAGGGAAAGACAAAACGGTGCAGGCACAGTTAATTATCCCTCCGTGTTATTTAACCACACAGAGACATCCATGCTTTGGAGGCGGGGCTGTCATTGTGGTTCGACTCCTCGTGGTTTTAGATGTTTGTTTAAATTGTACCCAGGTAAATCTTCACCTCTAGCACTGGCCTCCCACATGTGCGTCTCATTTCCTATTTATGCCAATATACAAAGATAACAAACAGTGCACAGGCAATTATATTAATTATAATAATCTGATTAGGATGATGGGAATCATAATGATGAGAACAATGTGCTTTGTAAAATCTAATATATTCCAGACACGTATGACTTCATGTTCACTCTACATGCATCTGCAACATACTGTACTGTTGGGCTTATTTCCAGGAAATACACTCATCCGGCAAAGCAAAAGGAGAGGGGGAAAAAGTCAATGCTGTTTGGGATTTAGAGGGAAAATCTGTCTCTGTTTAAATCCAAGCTCACACTTGCAAAAAACAACAACAAACTGCTGTGGACTATAGTGACTACACCTCTTTGTTTTTTGGAGGGTAATTTAGATAGACCACACCAACAGTGTAATTCCCATGATTCTCTGTTTTTGGTAAAAGCGTTGTTACGGTGAAGTGGCTCAACAGCTCAACGTACAGAGGAAAAAACAAGCTCAGGGCCAAGATAAAAATCAGACAGATCAATGAATGGGGGTTTATCTTTCAAGAGTTTGTTGGAGTGTGACGTGTAAAATCCGTGACCGAGGATTTTCACTGCTTCTTGTCTGCGCATATGCTGCTGTTTAATTTGCGATCATTTTATATAAATTCTCACCGCCGTGAGATAATCCGTCTAGGGATACCGCGGCTATCAAAAGAGAGCCAAAACAATACGATCGCAGTGAGACAGGAAATCTGGGTCCTCCTGAAGATGTATGCTGGCAGTTGCCAAGGTAACGGCTTTTTCTGCTTTTCATTAGAGCTCAATGGGTACTGCCCCACTCTCTGTCGGTTTGTCTGTTTGTGTGCACATGTTTAAGCGTGCAAGCAGGTCTATGTGTGTCTGCGTGTGTGTGTGTAAATGTGTGCGTGCGTATGCTCAGCGTGAAAAGGGAAACGTACAAGAGCAAATTGAGTTAGTCAGGAAGCAGGCCTGGAGTCTGATTTGATCAGTCTAATGTGTGATCAGTGTGAATGGGAACCTGGCACTCAAAAAGCCTCTGTCGCCATGCAGCTTAGTCTGCTTCGTACAATTTACTGAAGCCCAGAGACACAGACAGGAAAGACACCAAGCTGGCAACTGCTTCCACCAGGGCTTTACTCCCTGCAGCTGATTTCAGCAAAAGCCCATCTATTTGCACAAAGAGCTTCAGTCCTGTTTAGATGCCACACCTGACAACACATCACGTGTCGGTTAGTCGCTGTGTTTTGGGTATTAACTCTAGAAATTTAAGTAATTTTCTCCCAAGCCAATTATTTAAAGCTGAAGAATAAATAAGAATAAAAATCCCATTTAAGTGCTAATGTTCTGCCAGATAAGTGTCAGCAGTGATGACTATTATATGAGACAGGTTGAGGTTTAATGCTAGAACAACCAATGGTTGTTTACAGTATGCAGTGCATTAATTGTTTTTAAACTTCACAACTTGTTAACTATTACACAAGACACTTAACTTCTATAGCACTGACTACTGTGGGTTTGGTCTTTTGCTGTTTAAAAAAGTAAGGCCACCTGTCCATTTTCATGGTGCACATTCACTTGGGAAAAGCTAGTTAGCTTTTCTTTCTTTCTTTAAGGTTGACTTAGGTGGTAGAACGGGTAGTCTAAAGATAGGATTTTAGGGTTTTTTTTAAGGTCTTTTCATACCTGTGGTGTTTAGTCCATTGCAATCAAGCTCGGTGCGGTTTGTTTGTGCAGGTGTGAGTAATCGCTGAAATGTGGACCAAAAGAACCACACCGCGACCACCTCCTCCAAAGAGTCTTGGTGCAGTTGTTTTCGTTGATTTCAACTCCAGAGCGGTTTGTTTATGATGTGAATGTGATCCGACCTTGATCCAAACTTACTACGAGGTCTACCTTACAAGTGTGAGCTAAAAAAAAAAAAAAGAGGTCTTGTAACCACATATGCTTTGTATTCTGGGATGCGGCAGGTTATGATAAAAGTGCAAGGGTCAGTATGGGTAAGCACTAGCTGTGAAATGAACATAAATTCTCAACACATTTTGGTTCACTTGGACTTGACTTGGATTTTTCTCTGTGCTGAAACAAACCAAACCACAGGAAAAAGCTACAAATTCATCAACTTATTCGGACCAGAGGAAACAAACTATATTTGGGAAAACGTCCTTACAGTCTATGTATCGAAGTGTCCTTGGGAAGGATACTGAACCCCGAACTGTTCCAGATGTATCAATAAGAGTGTTATTGAGAGCATGAATGCTAGATCAAAGTGCCTAGGTACAGATAAAAGCATTACATGAATCTGTGTGATTGGGTAAATGAGACTCAATGCATAAGTACTATTTTATCTACTATTTCTGGGTAAAGGCTCCTAATTGCAAAGTACGGATCAACTATTGTTAGGGGTCACACGGGTCTAGAGAGCAGCCATCGACCATCTGGCAACCATCAGTCACTGAAAAGCTGGCATGTCTGCAGCCACTTGCCAACTGCTCTCGAAGTTGTAGTGAAACTTGAAAAACTGTAATGCAGGGAATAGAAAACACAGACAATGGACAGCAGGATGATGAAGAAGTGTTCCTGTCTGTTACTGACTAACCAGCTTTTACAACCTAACAATGACAGAACTTCATTGTGGAGTCCTGACCTCACAACCATCAAGACTGTAGATGTGTTAAAGGCATTTAATAGCCGACGAGCTAACTGTCGTAATGCAGGATGCATTTACTACTGAATAATTACAAACAACTGGCATCTACAATCGCAACAAACAAACACAAGCCTAATGGCCCGAGCTTGGTTCTACCGTAGGTTTCTTCCTTAAAAGGGAGTTCTTCCTTCCCACTGTTGCCAAAGCACTTGCTCATAGGGGTCATCTGATAGTTGGTGTTTTCACTGTTTTCTCAGCCTTATAGTAAAGTCTTCACCTTACAATATAAAGTGCCTTGATGTAACTATTGCTGCGATTTGGCACTATATAAATAAAATAAAATTGAATTGAATGGAATTCAAAGCCAAGGGAGAATATAATGTGTATTTTAATTGTAAATTCAATTTGATTTGAATGATTTTAGTTCTAATGCTTTTGTTTGCCACATGAAATAATTGGCAGGTTGGAAAAAAGTGCATCTGATGCCTTCAGGGGAGGTTTTCTGCCTGTGTGCTGTCATGTAGCATCAATCAATTGGATAGCAAAAAACACTCTCAAATCAAACAGCAGAGCAACTGTGTCTCTGCAGGGAATGCATGTGGGGGGGGGGGGGGTGTCACTGGTTTTGCAGCCAGCAGGTAGCGTTACAACTGTGCTGTATATTGAAAGATAAAGATTAACAGAGCTATTCTGGTGCTACATGCTGCAAAAGTTAGCAGCCAGAAAGGAAAAAAGTCACATTTACGATGTAATAAAAAGACCCTACAAATAACTTCTCTCTGCTTGGCTAAAAGGGGATCCACTCCTCAGCTCAAATGGATATCACACACTCCTGGTGACTTCTGTATTGTAAAAAAGGGTCAGTTTTTGGTCATTCCACCAAAACCAAGAGCTGTTCACAAGAAGCGGCTCTCAGGTTGACAGCTCCTGTAAATCTGACATGCAAAGCAGCTCATCCTCCATTCTGCTTTCCCGGGCTGCAGGGCTTCCCCCACCATTCCCATTCGCATGCCTGTCATCTAACACAGAGAGGACTGTGGGAGAGCTTGTCTGTAGACAAGAGGAGCTGCTGAATTGCAGACACATGTAATTGTTTGCTCGGTACTCATTTGGTAGCATAGCACAAAAATCAACAATATATAAACAGGTTCAACATCAAACTAGCACTCGTAAAAACCCCCACTGTGCCTTTATTTTCTACTTTCAAGTGCAGACCAACAAGAGGAAAAAAATGTGGGGCTACATTATGATGATCTAAAGAAATAAATGGCTGTACGTATTCTTTGTGAAATATAGAAGACACTAAATTCTGCTTCTTTATGATGAAAAAAAGTCTGACTATTAGGGAACTAAATTGTTGTCATGTCTATCCATTGCTATTGTTAATTTCTTTATCCTTAATTAGTAATTTTAATTAGGCCGTGGGATAAGTTGTTGTCAGAGAAACTTGTTGCAAAAAAACATATTATGTAACATAACCATAACCAATAATAATCTAACATTATTATTTAATAATGAAGTACGCAGACACTGTGACAGTGGTGTTGACATCACAGACATTGTCAGACAGTGACCAACACAGCTATTATGGTGTGCAAAATAAAAAAATTCATTCAAGAATTATTGATGTATTTTTTTATTATTTATAATTTGTTTATTATGTATTATTATACAATACTATTAACGTGAAGAAAGTGTCAAAAAATTCCAGGTACTGGTAATAGTTCAAACATGAAAGGTAGCTAACATTTAGCGTCCCCTCCCTGTGTCCTAGCTTTTATGCTAATGCTAAGCTAATCTAGCTTCATATTTAATTTAGAGACATGAAATAAATTGTGTTAATATTGTTAAATTCAGAAAAATTAAAGCTAGATTCCCCCCTTTTTCTGTTTCATATGCTAACATTATCTAACTTCACATTTATCTTAGAAAGATGAAGAATATTGTTTTAATTTTGTTAAAAGAAGCCAAGCTAGCCCGCTTCAGTTCCAGCTGTGATGCTAAACTAAGCTAAATTACTATTTATGTTACAGAATTGACTTAAACTGTTAATTTTCTTCTTTCCAAAAAAAAAGAACAAAAAAGCAAGAGAGCTGCTTTTTAGATTTTATGATAAGCTAATGTAGCTTCATGTTTGAATAGTCAATTATGTTACATTTGAAAAGAGTAAATAATCTATTTATTTTGTTCCTGAGCAGCAGCCTGTTACAGCAGCTCCCATATGCACTGCTGTTTTTCAACTACTCTAATTCATTCTTAATAACTAATAACTTATTTACCAATTTACTAAAGAACTGACCAAATACCGGATGTCTTATATCATGTTTTATCCCATACCCTTTAGTTCTTGTTGAGAGTCAAGCTAGCCCCTTCTCCTGTTTCAGGTTTTTATGCTATACTACTATGTGTATATATGTGGAGATATTATGTGTTAATTTTTTTATCTTTTTAACTCTTGTTGAAGTGAATGAGTGTGTTTTCTAAAATGGGGCTCATAAAACAGTAAAATGGCTGCTTTTGAGTAGGAAGCTCTAAACATTACTCATTAAGTGTGCATATTTTTTTATTAGCCTTAATATTATACTAAACACAGGCCATGAAATGATGTCTTGAGCCACAACGAGTGTATCCCCAAGTTCTGGCTCATAAATGAAGTGCCACGTTAACTGTACTCATATTGGCTTAAAGCTCCCGGGTATGTAAAAAACTTTAACTCAACATGCTGTGAAGTATCAACACTCTGTTTCTTTCCCAGCAGGACGGTGTTGTCACACATACACACACACACGCGCACACACACACACGCGGCGGCTATAAAGTGGAATGACAGAGACGGCTATAAAAAGCATATGAGTCAGCAGCAGAGTGAGATCCCAGTTAGAAGCTGAATGACACAGATCATTACCACTCACACAAATCATGGCTGCGTTAGAACAGGAAGGGGCTCTTACACTACCTGTGCTATTTTCTGCTGTGTTTCGCGGTTTGACAAGGCTTTTTTTAAGTACCGTACAGTACCCAGTGTGCAAAATAGGGCTAGATTCACGATACTGAAGAGCTCACATTTGAAGTGGAAATCAACAAGCGAATATGATCTGTTTCATTCAGGAAAAAGAATTGTATAAACCACACAGAGCAGGACATAAAAAAGACACCATCAATACTGGCAAAATTTTGTTGATAGGACTTTGATCATTCAAAGCTTAAATCTCAGCGGTCGCCTTGGGTCAATGATGCAACACTTGGATAATCCAGCAGGACAGGCAAACACACGGTTGCCTGTTTTCCTGCATTGACGTGTGCACTTATTGCATCCCATCCTCTGGTGATGTAACACATCCAGGCAGAGCTTCTGTGTGTGACACTAAGGCAGGGCGCTCTCACCAAATTAGATGGTTTGCAATTTCAGTGCGACCCTTGTTCCTACCTTGACCGTGTCAGCCTCTACCGACAAGCGCTCACTTGGGAAAAATCAAGTGAACAAAGAAAAAAAAATTTTTTAACCACATAAAGACTAAATACTTACCTCCATTACTTTTCAATAACAATATGCTAGCAGTCAATGTCATAGAGGAGAAATTAAGCCCAAGACACCATCACACCAAGATGACAGCAAGTAAGGACTTAAAAAAGAATAAAAGCATAAAAATAAATACACAGCAATTCACAGATATATTAAAGAACCTTAATTTCCTAATTTCCTAATGAGACTTTCAGAGGACGTCATCACTGTTAGGACTGTGTTGATTATTGTAACTATTCAACGTGTGTCTTTCAGTCTTCTTTAGCCTGACTTCAACTGGTCCAGAAGGCAGTTGGAGCATCTAGGCTGCCAATAAGAACTAGCAGACATCCGCATATCTCCCCGATTCTTGCTTCCCTTCATTACCTTTGAGCAAAATTCAGAATTAAAATTCTATTAACTTACATAGATACATGGCTCTGCTTATATAGCAGAAATACTAATAACTTGTAACAGCAGCCAGCCTCTCCGATCATCAGGTCTCTTAACATTCCTACATCCTTATTTTAAAACCAGAGGTGATCTCGTTTTTATAAAGCCTTCTCAGCCTATGTGATCAGCTGGACCCAAGCAGTATGTTGATTGTGTCTGTATTTAATGTGTGGCTTCTATAACTGTGAGAAACTTTACTACTGTGTGTTTTAAAAAGTGCTATACAAAAAAAAGTTATTACTAGTATTTCAGACGGGTCTAGGTCACATATATTTCTTAGACCCTGTGTCAGGTCTTTGCTGAATTATGTCAAGATATGCCAAATTTTCAGCTAATAGCTCTTTGGCAATCACCTCGGTGTTGCAAAAATACTATTTTATGCCTGTCAAACTATGTTACCATTGACATTTTTGGTGGATTGAACCAAAGAAACGGAAACAAATTCTGTGTTTCTGTTACAGGCTGCCCATAACCAAGTCCCTAAAGATATAATTTACAATTGTCTGTTATGTGAAGGGACAACACTGGTTCATCCGTCTAGTTAGGGGCCTTTTTCACACAGGAATTATTCATAGGTCAGTGTTAAGTGGCTTAACAAAGACAAAAAAAAACCCCAAAACAACAATGAGCAGGTACAAGAACTAGATTGAAAATGAGTGAAAAGCTTGGAAAGACCTTCAGAAAGGCTGGAGACTTAATGCTCAAGTCCACTGAAAAAGTGTAAGAATAAGAAAGGCTGGCTCCTTGAAAGTAAAATATAAGGAAATGAAGGTTGGCTCACAACATTTGCTCAGTACTGTCTATTTTTATACAATCATTTCAAACTGTTCAACAAATAAAACATTTTAAAAAATCTACGAAAAATGAGATTTTAATCTATTTTATTATTTTTGAAATGTCAACATTTGTCAGTAAAGCAGCTCTGATAAACCTCTGAACTGAAACCGAGTGTAAATGCTGACAAATTGTCGGTTTTCCAGTTTCTCAGAAGTAAACAAGCCCAAAAGAACAATGTTTAAAGGTGAAAACATTAAACACGGGCCTGCTTTAAAGATCAATCATATTGACAGGCTTCTAGAAATCTTGACCCTTTTAGCTGGAAAGCCTCTCTAGAGGACACAGCTTTATGAGACGTCTGACCCATTAGGCTTGACTGACACGAACGGGAAGATTTTTACAATCCGACTCAACGCTATCTGCTCCTGCTTTGCACCCAATGCTGCAAGATTGGATCCACTTATCAGGACGTAGATGCAAACATAGCATCATTTCCCTGAACCGTGTTTTGTTCATCATTTCTGAGAAAACATGATCATGAATGTGCATGGCGGGATTTGTTTTCAGCCTGGCTCCATTTACAAAGCAGGCAGGTCTAACAATTGGCATTCAGCCCATGTAAAAATGCTATCTGCTGCGAAAAACAAACCTAATTTCTTTAGGCATGAGGTTGTTTCCCAGGTTTGGTTTTCACGGTGAGTAGATTAAGCCGTGCTCTGGTCGAAGAATCCCTCTTGGCTTGGAGCCAGCTCTGCAGCTCTCCTCTCCCAAGTTTTAAAGAAATCATTTTCAGCTGGATCAGAGAACAGCGAGGCTGCTGAATAGGTCAGTGTGGCTCTGCTTTCTTCATCGATGCAGACCCTGCTGACTGCAGGTGGCTTGACATAAGCCTGGGACATATCGACTGAACCATCCAACCCCCGAGATGGCGCTCCATGATAAACACAGCGGGATAAATGCTGAGTAGGGACCTTGTCGCTGTGACACACAGGAACCACAAAACTGGGCTTGGCTACATCACTCTTATCAGCAATGAAACATGACATCTAAAACACCTGGTTGTTTATGTGTACGCTAACATGAGGATGAAAGAACTGGAGTCCAGGTAAGTACTAACATGACAGGACTCTAGAAAAAGACAAGGTTCAAAGGTGGGAATACTGGAAAGAAAAAAGGGACAGACAGATCATTAAATATCCAGACACCTAATACAAGTTGGCAACATTAATCTCTGGATTCCATCCATTTCTACACACTGAGTTTTTGAGGTCTGCAGAAAATAAATTCAAGGTGACTGACGTCATCACAGATGATCGCTTTTCAAGGTAGAAAGTGTAAACGGTGATCATCACATCCGAGTGTTGGGAATAATGACAGAGAGGGAATGAGAAGGAAGGGCCAGTGTGTGAGAGGAGAGCAATCAGCATATAGATGTTAAAACTGTAATCTGAACACAGTCAGGAAAAAAAGAGTATTACTCCTTTAGGGGTAAATTGCTTATTTTTGACCCTTGTACTTTCTTCTTCTACAACAAAGCAACAAAAATAGATTTTTTTTAAGAAAAGGTGTAAAGTTGGTTCATTTCTGTTTTTATTACCTATCACATGTCTGTAAGAAGATTCTAACCTCTGCCTAGTAAACCCCTAAAATCTAAGAAAAATAAGAAACAGTGCAAATATGTACCTTTTACTTTTCGCAAGAAAAAAGAAAACAAAGAAAGAAAAAGAAAACAAAATAAAGATTCATCATAGAATAAATTTCCCACAGTCTGTCGTCACTCTGCCCACTTTTTATGGCTCGATTAAGACAGAGTACAGATTTAGACTAAACGCTAGCATGTTCACAAAGTTGTTGATGTTGATGATCAGTTAGTGTCGTTTGCTGCCCTTTGCGCTATATTGAGATGCAACAATTCCAATTTACTTTGCATTTCCAATTTATTAAATCCAGTTTTTAAGATCACCAATTTTAATTTTGTCTAACTTTCTAAGAATTTCAACTAACAGCACAAACATTAAGTGTTGTATTGTTGATATGTAATTACATTTCTACATAGGTAAACTTTAATACCAGGTAAATGTACCAACTTACTCCAGTCAACAACCAACCCACTGGTATATCTTGAGTCTCCAGAGCTAATTTTTCCTGTTTTTCGCTACTGAGCGTTAAGACGCCATTTAATATCACAGTGAATTATGGACACACCTCGTTAACCAAGCTAGCAAGCCGCAAATAAAGTTAACTTTAAAAACAAAAAGCTTACTAGGCTAACATTAACTTTTAACTCCCTGCTATTAGCCAAAAGACATGTATTTTTGTATTAAAAAACACAACAACCTGTAACTATATAAATGCTTGTCTATTACACACACACACACACACACACACACACACACACACACACACACACTATAGTTACATAATATAATGTGATTAGTTTATCAGATAGACAGCTTTTTGCTGTTATCATGCTATTGTCCTTTCCTCTTCTAAGACATTTAATAATTTAAAAAAACTTTGTAACTAGAACATGAATACCAAAAGCCATGCTAAGAGCTCTTCGATGTAGTATGTAGACATGGTGATGTGTTGCACTAAAAGCTAATGCTAGTAGAGCAGCATCCTCGCAGTATTATTATTACAGGATTATTACAGAGACAATAATACATTACAGAGACAAGATCTTCTGGTTATTTTCAAGCCCCTTAAGAGTAGAAGACATTGTTATGAATGCTTTATAAAGTTAAGTGTGTGTTAACTGTGTTACTGTTCTAATCTCCCAGAGACCTCAGAGAAAAGTGAAGACATACACGTCTCTTAAGTAACTAGAAATCAGATAACTGATGCAAAGTGTTGTAGGCATAGAATTTATGAGGAAAAATGAAAGAATCCACCTGCTGATCAAAAAATAAGATGTTATAAAGTTAAAAATGAGTGCTTACAGACCTCTGGTATAGCACACACAGAAATGTCACTAAAGGTATGCACTGTATGTGTGTTTATTAGTGTATATAACAGCTAAATGGAAGTTAAATGTCCAAGAGGCCTCCCGTTCCGCCCACACCAGGAGCCTGACACAAGCTCCTGCGTTCATACACCCCCTCCTCCTGCCATCTCTGCAGCCTTGAGAGCTAACTACGAAAGAAATTTGTTAATATCTCTGGGACATATTACAGTAGCAGTCGAGTGCGAAAGAGCATCTATTAGAAATGAGACAAAGCTGAGGAGCGCGATTTCCCATTTAACATCTATTGTTCTAACAGAGCTGAACACTGCTGAAGAGGTGGGAGAGGGTCTTCACAGCAGTGTGCAGCTCCTCGAAACGCACCAAAGTGGCTCTCAACTCAGGTGGCCACTTAGCAGTTTACATGAGGGGAGGATTTGGAGGGGAGGTCACGTGGAAACGGCATTGGGACTGTGGGTGTACCAGGTGCCTCTGATAATGGCTTGACATTCTCTCTATTCGTGCTAAACGGAGCAGCTCTCTTAGATAGAGGTGCATGATCTGCACTGATCTATCGCCAGACAAGGATGCTCAAACTGGAGCAGTTTGCAAAATCCTGCAATACTTTGAAAAATAAAGTTTGAAACTCCCTTGCTAATGATATGGTTAGGATTACAGCTAAATTAAAAATAATATTGAAAAATTAGAAATATGATCAAATGTATTGCTTTAGGTTTTTTGTATGCAAATTTAAATGGATGCAACTTGTTTCAACATCAAGGAGGAAGCCCGAGTTGGTTTTATGTTGCAGTGCTATTTGTTTGTCTTTAGTGCCTTTCTAATATTCATTAATGAGCATGATGTAGCGGTTAACATATTTCACCCTACATGTGAAAGATTCCTGGTTTGTGGGAGGAGACACAAACCCAGCCCCAACAGGTAAATATGTTTACACGTAGACAGGCAGGTAGCTATTTAGGTGGTTAACAATGGTGCAGTTTTCTTAAAGAATTTTTTTTTGGGGGGAATCAAAAAGGGATAAAAAAAAGTGCTTTGTACAGTCCAGAACAAAAGTTTAAAAGGCGAAAAATGGCAAAAAATCATATTTTGCATGGTTGGATCTTAACAAGGTTCCACGTAGAGCTTCGACATGCAACAAGAAGAAATGGGAGTGAGACAAAACATTTTTTGGAGCATGCAATTTATTGAAAACAGCGCTTAAACTGATACAGGCTGTTTTACAGCTGATCAAAAGTTTAGGACCTCATGCCTTTAAAAGGCCAGGTCTGTGCAAAAATGTGGATTCATTGTCATTTTCTGTCAGGTAGTCACACTGACCTTGTGATGGCAAAGTCAAAACAATGTTCCCTGAATGTGATCGGGTTGTCGAGCTGCATAAGCAGGGTTTCTCGCAGCACGCCATCACTGCTGAGGTAGGACGCAGAAAAACAATCATTTGGAATTTCTTAAATGATCCTGAGTGTTATGGGAAAAAAAAGTCAAGTGGAAGACCCAAGAAATGTCACCAGCACTGAGCTGGAGGATCCAATTGGCTGTCTGTCGAGACACTGGACGATCCTCGACCCAAATGAAGGCTGTTACTGGTGCCGACCGCAGCCCTGTAACCATCAGACGGCATCTGAGACCGAAGGGCTTCAAAAACAAAAAATGTCTTCAAAGGCCTCGTCTGCTTGAGCGCCACAGAACTGACCGCTTGGACTTTGAACATTGGATATTGAAAGGTGGAAGAAAATTTTATTCTCAGATGAGAAAAAAACGTAACCTTGATGGTCCTGATGGTTTCCAATGTTACTGGCATAACAAGCAGATTCCACCTGAGATGTTTTCTACACGCCACAGTGGAGGGGGCGCCATAATGGTATGGGGTGCTTTTTCCTTCAGTGGAACGATGGAGCTTCAGGAGGTGCAGGGGCGTCAAAAGGCCACTGGCTGTGTCCAGATGTTGCTGACAGCGTCCCTCATGACTGAGGGCCCTCATCTGTGTGGTAACGACTGGGTTTTTCAACAGAACAGCACTGCAGTACACAATGCCCGCAGGACAAAGGACTTCTTCCAGGAGAATAACATCACACTTTTGGACCATCCTGCGTCTTCCCCTGATCTAAATCCAACTGAGGACCCTTTGGGATGGATGGCAAGGGAAGTTTACAAAAATGGACAACAGCTCTAGACAGTAGATGCCCTTCATGCGGCCGGCTGTTCCCACTCACCTCATGGAAATATCAAGCAACGAATTTTTGAAGTGATCAACAATAACAGTGGAGCTACTCAATACTGAGAAACAAAAAAATGTTTTGTCTCACTCCCATTTCTTCTTGTTGCATGTTAAAGTTCTACTTGGAACCTTGTTAAGATCCAATCATGCAAAATATGATTTGTTGCCATTTTTCAAGTGCTCTTAAACTTTTGATCTGGACTGTATCCAGCTATAGCTATTTCCCTTTGATAATGACGGTCTAAGGGGGAAGTATTGGGGTTCATTTTAAAATAACACAGTGGCTATTGGGATACATTTTCAGGAAGTTTCAATACATGAAAAGGATGAAAAATACTAGAAAACAAATATCATAATTAGCTGAGATTTAGTGACATCATCCTGCATCACCAGCTCATTGCTCAAGACAATGAGGGAACATCAGATTCTGGTGACTGACAGCAGGACTGGCTGAGTTTTAATACTTCCCATGTATATTTATGGTCTCTGGTGACACCAAGCGCTCCCAAAAAAGTAAAAATAAAAACTGACAATGAGGATTATTAGTGGGTTATTACTGTAGGCTGTTATTCTGTGCCTTGAATACTAATGAAAAACAGGTAGAGACTGTGGGATTGCTCTGTGTTTTTACTGGACTTAATGAAGTGAGAAAGTCAACGGAGGCTACAAACTGCAGCTTCAACTGTTTGTGACTTACCGGAATAAAATCCCTGTACTCACATGATTTACATTCACACTGCTTATGCCACAGGTCTTTACTCAGTAAAGAATACCCATTAATTCATAATCTTGGTGTGTATCTGAGGGCAGATGTTATTTTTACCTTTAGTAATTACAGCAGCACATGTTCATCTTTCAACGAATAAAATATAAATAAAATATTTTCTGCTTTGCACTAAGGCTAGTGAGTAGGCAGCACAAGGTCATGAAGGGATTTATATGAGACCTGTATTTGTAGGTGTATATAGCATAGATCTGTGAAAAGAAAAAGAAAAGCATGAATAATTTTTATGTGAAAACAACACATTTTGGCCCTTGAGACATGAGTTTAAACAAATAATTAATCACACTGCTTCCTGAACAGTTCGCAAAAAAATACATTCATTAGTGCTTATGCTTTTAAACTCGAGCTAAAAATCAACAACCCAACTGAAAAAAATTATTTAACACCACTGACAAAAATATTTTTAGTGTTAAATGAACACAAAAATTCAAACGACACGCTTTCTTACATTAAATATAATCATTTAACTGCTTTCAAAGTTGTTCCATTTCTCTTAATCGATCGGTCGATCTTTCTCATTCCATCCCTGGATTGGAAATTTGCCACAAAGTAATTAAAGACAATCCTACTTCTCTTACTATTAGCCATAGCCACTAGCCGCTACCTTAATGATAACTTAACAGACAGCCAGTGTGGCTATCCAATAAAAGTATTTTCAACTTCTCTATTTCCACAGCAGATGGATCCTCATAGTCGATTTGGCAAGATTTTATGACGGATGCCATGCCCTTCCTGATAAAACCCTCCTAATTACGCATGTTTGGGACCACACTACACTAGCTTATGACCCCCTGAGGAAGAGTTTGCAGCTATCACGTAATTGCTAAGAGTTAAGCAGTTAACATTAATGTATTATAAACTTTATTTATAACAGTTTAATGTTTCAGTGTTATTGAACCAAAATTCAGTGACATGAGTGTCAACTACTTTAGTCTGTAGTGATGGGAAGGGCTGTGTGCAAGACTCTCTCCAATGGTGCTGTATGAAGTTGTGCATGAGTTGGAAGAGGCACAAACAGTACTGTTTGTATCAGTGCTACTGCAAATGACTTTCTAATCTGATAGCAATTATTAGTATTGATTAGTACCTGAGTATTGAAAACCCTATTCAAGACCATCTGCTGAAGTTCAAACCAAGCACCAGATTCATGAAGAAAGGTGATGTAAAGTAACGCTGAAAGTAGCCAGGTACTGGTGCGGTGCCAGATGGGCTGGTCTGAGTATTTCTGATCTGTGGTATTTCTGATTTGCTGGGATTTTGCATCAAAGCCTTGTTTAAGGTTTACAGAGATCTGTTCTGGTCAAACAAAGAAAAACGTCCCAGTTCTCAAAAAAACAAACAAAAAAAAAACAAAAACAAAAAAAAACACAGGAGCTTGAAAAACCTGCCTGGTCTGATGATTGGTGATTTCTGCGACATGGATCTATCCATTCTTCCTTGCATCAATGATTCAAGGGGGTATTACACCATAGTATATAGTATGAAATCATACTATTAGTGTGTGTGTGTGTGTGTGTGTTGGGGGAGATGTTCACTTTGGGCCCTATCATTTAATGATAACAGCAACACTATTGTTGCTGATCGTGTCCATCCCTTCGTGACCTGTGTACTCATCTTTTGACGGCTGCTCCCAGGATAATGCACCATGTCGCAAAGCTCAGCTCATCTTAAAGTACTTCTTCTTTAACAATGCAATGAGTTCACTGTTACCAAATGGGATGCACGGTCACCACATTTCAGTGCTACTGAGAACCTTTGGGATGTGGTGGAACATTAGATTTGTATCATGCACAAATCTGCTGTAACTCTGTGATGCTATCATTGGACCAAAATCTCAGAATTAGAGTTTTAAAAGTGGAATTTGCAGACATTTTTAACTTTTTGACATTATAGTGAACTTCAAGTCAAAATGTAGTATTTCTAACCAGAAATTGAATGTTAAAGCTGTTATTAACCATCCATAACGAATAATTCTCTATTTCTCGCCGACAGATTAACTATTAGCACACAGAAACACAGATTAACAGAATTATCAATGGAATTTGTACTTCTTAACAACTATACTGAATTTTTATAGCAAATTACATTTACCTGAATGATACATGTAGTCAGAGAAGACACTGGTTGGCCTATATTACCTGTCTATATTGGTTTATTGCAGGATTGTTTTTGGCAATTACCATACTGGCTGTGCATCATTATGAATTATAACACAGGAAAAGTCACTTGGGGTAGTTTCAAAATGGTGTCATTACACATTTACAGGAGATTCATCTCATATTGGAATCATCAGGGCTTTTTTTGTAGGGTAAAATGGATGGAGGATGTTTGATTACAGACGGTTTTGTTTTAAGTGGACTTGTAACTGTGGATGGGATACCATAGATAGCCTTTTCTTTCAATCACTGGGTGCAACACCCAAGGACAAGATATCAGTCGCACCTTATCTTAACCAGACCACAGAAAATACTTTCTGTGAAAACCACTGATGTCAAGGAGATACTGCTTTTACTAAGAGACCAGTTTAACAGATTAGTTTGCAGACAGTACTATTATACAGTGAAATATGAAATGCTATTTCAGATACTTACAAAGATTTGTTTGAGTCCCACTAAAGTCTCACAACAAAGCTCCCATCCCTCAATCAGTATATGTTATATTGACTGAATAGATTAATTGTAATTTCACATGTTTTGTGCTTGTTTTGACATATCCTTAAACTGGTATTCCTTGACATTAGACAGGCTTCACTGTAAAAGAACAGTTCTAACATGTTCACCGGTAATGATTAAAAAAACCTCCTTAAATGCACCACACTGTTAAATGTGTAACATAAAGTCCAGGTGCCATATCTAAATATTAGCCCTAACAGGTAAAGCATCAGTTCAAAAAGAACACATTGATGAGAGATCTCAGGTTGATTAAATCTCAGTTTACTGCAAGGCTAACACACAGAGACAGACAACAATTCACACTCATATTCACACCTCCACGTGTAAAAAGTGAAGCCAATGCAAAAAGTCTGTTGCATCCTTCAGAGTGGCCAGCAGATGGCATCTGTTCTGGCTGCTAAAAGAGGTTGAACTGTATAAAAAGCAATGACCTTGTTTCTCACTAACCTTATTAAATATATCCCTAATAAGGTCGAGATTTCTTCATGTTCATGTTGTTAATTATGGTCCAATTTAGGTTAAAACATACTTATCGTATGTGGGCGTGCTTTTAGCGAAGGATGGTACTTTGTTAATGCGAAGTTGCGACCTGCACATCCGTCGAACTGTCCATTAAGGGTGAGAAGTGTCCAGGATTCTTCACTAAACTCTTTGAGCTGTCAGTCTGAATGTAGCTGGGTTCATGTTATGCTTTCCACACGCGCAAGTATGCAAAGGTCCGCTTAAGTCTGAGCGACCTAAATTTCGTCATCAAAGGCTCCAAGCGGACGTGCTTGCGTCTCCCACCTTTTTTTGCAAATTCACTGACTCGTCCACGGACACACTATGCCACGGTGCACCAACTACCCATGCACCCTTTGCAGCAAACTCCAAGTAGACTTGAAAAAGTATACATGATAAAAAGGACTCTATGGCCAGTTGCTCATGCCCACATCCACCAATTTCTGCCAAAGCGTTTTTTTCCCCTCTGTCACTTCCTGTTTTGTGTTTTCCCCGCCTCTCCTTGGCTTTTCTGCCACCTTTTGTACTGTGCATAATATAGTTCATTTCAGAGCAGCGAGGGAAGCTGATGAAATCACCACTGCAGCAAATCCTGAATGAAAAGCTGCTGGTTCTTCCGAACATGGCATGTGCCGTCACTGCAGATAGTAAAGCTAAGTAAATTAGGTTTCACTGTATCCTACAGGGCTGCATTTTTAAAAACACAAAAACCATTATGCAATCCTCTAACTCACAGGCTGGCAGTGTACTCTGTGATACTGTAAATCACCTTACTGTAAAAAAGAAAAAAAGAAACTGTTGCTCACTGTCACACTATGCTCTAATAAACAAAACTCATGTCCAGAGACTGACAATTCATTTACCGGGACAGACATGATCCTCAATCATCCTAATGGGCCACACAGAGCTTAACAAAGCCTTTTACCCAGTTCACTGTACTGTATATACATGCACACCTGGCTTTAAAAAAAGAAGGGGGGGGGGG
>NW_024582832.1:209771-226349 GCF_018398535.1 Haplochromis burtoni
GGGTGGCAGCTAAAGAGAGCAGTACCTGACTAAAGGGAAAGGCAGATAATTCCATTAGTGCCAAGTGGTGGGGAACTTAAGATGTGATCATCTGAAGGCAGCACTCAGGATCGCTTGTCATCAGTCTTCATATATGACACCACCACAGAAAACACCGCTGAGTGCTTCATAAACAAGGGCACCACCACCCCCACCACCCTGCACCAAACAGGCATTTTCCAGATTAGTTAAATACCATAATGTAATATAGCACAAAGGGACTGGGATATGCATTCAGGCTTATATCAGCCCCTGTAAAAATAATCCATTTAAATACCTATGCAGACAATAGCTCTGTTAGACTAATTGATGCCATGCGCTTAAATGAATGGAGGCATTTGCCTGACCCTTAGGTGTTTCACAGGAAAAGAACATCCTGCTTGAAATGTCTTCATTTTCTCATAATTACTTAGCCAAACTAATGAATGTTTTTACTATAATTAAATTTTGGTTGTTCCATTATTGCTTAATCAGGAGAACAGCTTGGCAAGTAAATGCAATCCATCTCCAGGGAGGATTTTTGATGTGTCACTATAACGCATCTGTCTTTTCTTTGGGGCATACACTTTTTTTTTTAATCTTTAAACTGGAAGTAGCAGATCATTTTCACATTGAATAACTCCAAAGTGTCCATCTGATCCGGACTTGACTATAACCAAACAACTAGGGCTCCAGGTCATCTGGTCAATTGTTGGCCAATAAGTGCTGATCTGAAATCATTCTTATTTATTAGAATACAGGAGAAAACCATTACATTAATAGCTTTCCAAGCTTTAGTCTTTTTTTTTTTTTTTGCAGTGGGAGGAAGAGACTAAGCACCTGTTACAACCCCCCCCCCCACATATTCCAATACCCTTAAAGTAACCTTAACTTCTAATTTAAAGCTTTGCACGGTTGGCTCAAAATTCACTAACACCATATCAGAAAAGTTGCTCGTTGCATCTTGTTAAAACAGACAACCGAAAAATATCAAGTCTAAACTTTGCAAAAAGAACCCACCAGTTTGTGTATCAGGGCATCAACCACCAACATATCATCTAAAAACAGACTAGCATCACTAGGATGTTCAGACAACTTGGTGCTTGGGACTTTGAATGGTTTGTAGGTGTGATCTGCAAATGTAACATGGATGTTAAAGCTGAGCAGAGAAAATATCAGCCTTTTTGTTAAACTGACCTGACTGGTGGATTTCTGGAAACCACCCAGAGAGCAAATGGATGCATTCAAAGAGTTCACACTTTCCAAGTCCGAAGATTGCTCATCAGATCAGGAGAGCGACCAGGCAGATGTTTTCCACATTTATGAGGTTGTGCACTGTGAATTTCTCTTGCACAGATCATCCAAGTGCCAAGGCATCTTAGTGACCATTGTGCCGCTGTGACCCAGTACATGTTGAACTTTAAATGGGTTTTGCAGCCACAAAAACAAAATTCCATCCCTTTTGATGTTTTGACACACTGGGAGAAATCCAACACTCGCCACAGAGGTGCAAGTGGAAACAGGCAAAATGGGATTTCAACAGGAGCAGCACTGAAATCAATCCAGAGGTGCATGGGAAGATGACTCTAAAGGGGACGTTGGCCCAATTTAAAATGAAGCTGCCTCTGTGGGTAGGTGCACTCCAGTCTCTTCAGTCTGTCATTTGATTACATTATAAATAAGCTAACTGAAGCTAATAGGCTAGCATGCAGTGTTCATTTAGTGCACTGTGGCTGCTGTGGTTCCTTCCTTGAATATTTACATTTATATTTACATTTAATTAAATAAATAAAAGGTTAGATGTGTTTTGTTTTTTTCAAACTATCATTCCAAAAACCTCATATTCTCTTTCCCCTCAACCCCCAACCGCTCACAGCAGGACTTTCAGATTATTATGCATCATGTTGAGTCTCTCTTTGAAAGTCGAAACAAAGATGGCGACCTGCCCACAGTCAAAACAGAAAACACAAGCAGCAAAAGAAACTTTTTACCTTTTGCTGTCTTTGCACTAAGATAGACCAGGGGTGTCAAATACGAGGCTCCGGGGCCAGAATCAGACCTCCGGGGCCTTGTATGGAAAATATAGCGGACATAGATTTTGGACTTTTAACTATATTTTCACAAGTTTTACAGTGTTTCCTACTGATAAAGACCTCCACCATTACCATTCATTCTACACCAAAACAATTAAGTAACACATAAACAAAAACAATGGAATCACAGGAAAGTTCCTGTTTCTGATTTAGAAATTTCTGCTTTTTAGAGATAAAGAACATTTTCTGGGCAGTGAACTACCAGAACTTTATCTGTAGTTTAATACAGGTATTTATTTACTTATGACAGATTTTTTGCACTTACTACAGCAGCATTTACTGATATGTACTGCTGAAATTGCACTTCTTTTTATATTAAATGGGATTAAATGCGTAGTTAAACATCTTCACACCGACAGAAAGGGGACTTTCTTTGGTTCAGCCCACTTAAGATCAAAGTGGGTTGCATGAGGCCCACAATGTAAAATGAGCATCAATGAGACTGACAAAAGACTGTTAACCCTTTTTTATTTTTAAGCTACTGACCATGGGCGGGCGGCTCATTTTACAAGCACTCTTTAACTGGCATTAACTCCAGTACTGTTTGTGCTAGAGTCAAAAATTAAATGTTTCGGGAAAAAAGACAAGGCGAGCTTTGCAGGGATATTCGGTGTATCATGGTACCACAAAGCATTCACAAGGTATGTTTATCTGAACAGATAAACAGAAAAATCAGCTCTGCCTAGATTTTACCATGTGTGTCTCAGATTACTGTAACTCCTCAACTCTTTTGAGAGAAAATTCTAATTGTTCCTGAAAGATCAGAATTATTTTGTAATTTTACAGCCAAAATTACAAAAAATTAAAATACATTTTAAAAAGTAACAGGGATCTGTAAGAGACATGGGCGATGCCTTCAGAACAACAGTAAATATTTACAACACCCTTTAGGTTTATTAGAACCCAGGTGTTGTTCAACGACCCTTTTAAATGCCAGGGGTCCAAACTGGGGCTAGAGCCGGTGTAACGAGAACTGGTGTTATAGTAAAGTTATAGTGCTCCAAACCAAAGCACTGAAATATTTAAATTTCCACTCCCGTAATCAAACATGATCTAGCTATGATTACTTTAAGCCTTTGCCCTTGATTTGACAACATTAGGTTATGTCAGAGAAATGACTCCATGTGTCATATCTAATTGAAATGCCACAGAGGTTGAATGAGGCCTATTGAGTGGGTAATCCACGTGAGCCCTGTTTAGCCCAGTGCAGTTTCTCCTCTTTCCCAGCCCTGCCGCTATCGCCTGTGATCTCATCAGATCTGCTCCCTGGACACTCAAAAACAATATGGAAGCGCTGCCGTGCACTGCAGCAGCTGGCCTCCCCTCTCTCCTCTCCCTGGCTCATTAGCATTCTGCTCAGGGATCAGCCCATTCATAAAAGGGGGCGTCGTGGAGTGGGCCAGGCATCTTGAAGGGACAAAACGTCTCCAAGGTCAGCATTCACAACCACCACAGGAAGGCACAATGGCAGAAATCACTCGTGAGCGCTTCCATCCGTGGCTTTACTGCAACCTAGACAGGCGAACAATGCAATGCACTGCAACAGTCTATCATTCGTCAATGCACAGGAGGCTCAGTGAGACTGTAGACTCACACGCACCGTGTTGGCTAATATGAATAATAAATAAAGGCTAACAAAGGGGAAAAAAAGCATGTGTGATCACAGGATATTCATGCAGATGAGTTAAAGCACATTAACACTGCAACATAAGGGAGAGATCTGTGGATGAGAGAGTCTGTATCTATGTCTTGCTGTCAAGTAGGAGGTACTGTGGGCTGAGCGAGAGAGCGAGTCAGAGCTGCAGCAGCACCCGTATGTGAGCCACTTCCACTCCGAGAGCCGTCATAATCACTGCTGGTTTGATGTATACGCACAGAGTCACCGCTACACAAAGAATCCATCTGTAAGCTGATTTCAAAATAAAGCCAACACAGTAAGGGATCTGCACAGTGATACTGGCCCTTACCTGATGAAAGGATAACGATTTTTCACAGAAAATTAGGTGACAGGTGATGCAGTGTCTGGCTGGAGTTTGCCCCCTTTTCCCCATATTTCTGTAAAATCTTATTTTGTACAAAATAAGACAATTCAAGAGACAGCCTCAATTAGAGCAGGGCGATATGGCCAAAAATATTTATCACGATATATATTTGAAAATTTGCGATAACAATATAACTGACAATATAATTAATGGGAGACAAAATACAACTCCACAACTTTACTAGCGCAAAAAACCCCATCCATTTATTTTCACTTAAACAAGCAGCTGTTTTTTATGTGCATTAAAGCTATATAAAAAATTAACAGTGCAAATGCAAATTTCTTACTGAAATTTCCAGTAGAAATGGGTGGATATATCCTGAGCATAACCATGTACAATATCCACTGAAGTTAAAAAGAGGTGCTTTGCAACATTTAACTGTAGTGTGCCAAATAAAAAAGTCAAATACGTATTTTTCGGATCACAAGGTGCACGGGATTATAAGGCACATTAAGCGAAACAAAGCAGTCAGATAAATCAAACTTTATTCAACTCATACTTCTTGCTTCCTCCACTTCTGTACCATTGATTCCTTAATGCTGTATTCTATCACAGCTGCTCTATTCCCATGTTGTTGCAGTATATTAATGACTAACCTCGTATTGTGGCTGGATTATCTCAGACTGAAGTTTGGTCCGTTTACAGCATCCTGCCATGCGATTGCATTTGTCTCTAACCATCAGAAACCCTTACGTTTATCGAGTGGAAAAGTGTTTGCGTTCATCCTGCAGCTTCACTGTTTTTACTATGCTAACATAGCTGTGTCGCTAGCGATCACGTAGCACATCATTATATACCAGCTAGCCCAACTTCAGTAACCCTACAAATGTAACTGCTGTTTAGTTTCCTGTCTTCATTTATGTTGGAAGTGATAGCAGAGCTGTACATTTTAATTTTTTCAGAAATCTCTCAGTCAGAACATGCTATCCGATTGTTCAGTGATGACGCGACGAATCCGACTTCCGGGCCTAAAGTAGTCTGTGTTTAATATGGCTTTTGTGTTGTTAACATGTTTAATGTTATGTATTTTCTTCTATTTAATCTCAAAAAGCTCCTAAAACAGTCAGCGATCACTGTTGACCTCCCTCGGCTTTTATTACCGCTAATCATTTATTTAAGCTCAGTTTTTAAAACCTTAGGATGTAACTACAGCCCAGCCCATGCAGCAGTATATGAATGACTAACCTCGTATTATGGATGGATTATCTCAGTTGTTCTCCTGGCTGAAGTTTGGTCCTTTTACAGCATCCTGCCATGCGATTACATTTGTTCCTGACCACCGAGAACACTCACATTAACTTTTATCCAGTGGAAAAAAAGTTAGCTTGTTTATATTATGCTAACATAGCTGTGTCGCTAGCGGTCACGTAGCACATCATTATATACCAGCTAGCCCAACTTCAGTAACCCGACAAACGTCACTGCTTTTTAGTTTTCTGTCTTCATTTATGTCGGAAGTGATAACAGAGCTATACGTTTTAATTTGTTTCCAAAACCCCGCAGTCAGGACATGCTATATTGTATTTAGATAGAAGCTAGCGAGCTAACTCCCTGCTAACCTCTAACTCCGTTAAATGTAATAAATTCCGTTTTCATGGATGCCTGGATGTTAAACTCAATTGTTACACCTGGTAGAGCAGAACACTGATCATTTTATTAAAGATGAAAGACTTTAGACAGTTTTTCAACTCTCAGTAATGCCATAGTGATCGTTTGATATATGGACCTGCAGCGGAGTTTAGGTCCAGACACGGCTAGTGACGTCAGACTGAACAACCGGATATCATGCTTAGGTAGCTAGCGAAACTAGCGAGCTAACTTCCGCTAACTTCTAACTCCGTTAAATGTAATAAATTCTGTTTTCATGGATGCTTGGATGTTAAACTTAATTGTTACACCTGGTAAAGCAGCAGTTCTGATCATTTTATTAAAGGTGAAATAATTTAGACAGCTTTGAACTCTCAATGTGCCACAGTGTTCGTTTGACTTTGGGACCTGAAGTGGACGGAGTTTGGGACCCAGATTACTCCCAGATTTACGAGCACCTTAATCAGACAAATATGGTAATAACGACGGCCGCTTGCATGTTCTACAAAAAAATGTCCTTTGGTGGGTATCTGACGGACAAACACCAAACCAGTTCCACATCACTGAAGTTGCATCATTTTTACAAACCTATTCTGGTTCAGCCATTGCACTCAACGATCCGCTTTCCCCCTTCTCATTCTCCGTTGCCACCATGCTTTTTCGGAACACGTGCGTATGTAAACAAAGGCACTGCGCATGCACGTTTTACCCATATTCTATCGCGATATTTTCTTTTTTTATCGTTGCCTAACATTATACCGGTATTACCGTGAAGGGTATAATATGGCCCAGCCCAAGCCTCAATTACTGAGAAACTGCATCAGACATTTTATCACATTTATTGAAGACTAAATGAGTAATTCATTAGAAGAGAAAATAATAAGCACAGTAAAGAATAGTTCCTTTTTTCCCACAGATGTCTTGGTGTCCCAGCCATCCTCGGAAAGATAGCAATGCATCTTTTTTGCCAGTTCCAGGGGTCATTTGTTCAAGAAAGGCTCCACTTTGCACAGTACAATGCAGCAAATAAATACATCAAATTCCACTGAAATGTTAGTTACTCTAAATAATAAATGCCAACGGGAACAAAGCAAATAATTTAAACTTGTATTTGCAGTTTCTACCTACTTTATTTGCCCCAGTTTCGCTTCAGCTCAGTGTGAGAGTCTTAACTTTGCACGCTGCTGTCGTTTAGGCAAGCTAGTTTGTCTTGTCTGTGCTTTCACACAGATGCACAAATGCCACTCAACAACATGTGAGTGAGGCAGAGTAAGAGACGTCAGTGGTAGAGGCACTGACGGAGCCTTTCATTCATGCCGACTCACATGACAAGATTTAGCGGTTAAGTCAGATTCTGCTGCAAACATACAACGATCCTCTACTTTGCCTTCACTATACAATGCTAGTGCTAGTGCTAGCAATCCGTTATCACCCATATTGAGATTTCTGGATTGGGATCAGAATATCCTTTCCAAATATCAGCATTCTTAGTCCATGTGTCCATTTGTCCACCAGTTATCCAACTAAAGCAGAGGCAGTAGTCAGTCAACATTTTTGCTTTGCTGTCACCATCTTCTTATTTTGAAACCGGACAGGACAACTGAGAGGATCAGACTGCGAAGCTCAGAGTCAAGTTGTTGGCTATTCAGCATAAGATTAATAACCCTCCATTCTGACTCTGAGAATTTAGAAAACAAATCAAGTTTTATTCAACATGACCTGAAACTAGCGACTGAGCACTAGGGAAGGGAATATTTGGATCGCCCTTGTTCACCATTAAAAAGTATGCTGTCTTTAAAGACTCCCACGATGGCTTCACTTTCAGAACAAGAATCTACATCCATCTGTTACACTGTATTAGATCCCGATCGATATAGGATTTTTAATCCAAATTTTGTGATTAAAAATTAGATATGTCAATATATTGGCTAACATTTGTTTTTCTTTCAGATGCACAAAAAGTAAAAAGATTTTCCTGCATATAAATGTAATTATTTATATACTCATTTACGCTCGCCCTTGATCAGCTGGTTGTGTTTGTCCAAACATATATGTTGCTAAAACGAGTGCCTCTGGTGGACAAACTATGTAAAGTCAATACTCATAACATAGTTGAAGGGTGTTTATCCTGTCACTTCTTTAATTTTCATGTATTCACTGGTGTAAATGCAGATACCAATAAACTGGCAAATAGCTAAGATCAGCTAATATTATCGGCCTGCAGAGAAATTGGTCTTGTTTTGCTGTCTAAGGGCTAACACAGGGACACAGCTGACCAGATACTTTTACAACCATGCCTGCAATCAAGAGAAATAATATGATAAATTACATGCAATATGGATCATTCTCAATTGAGCAAGGTAATTATGAAAAACAACAGCTAAGATAGGTGGGACAGTCTTTACAGGACAATTTCATCTTAAAATCAGATGACTGCGTGAAAGGAGAAGTCCATCCAACATATAGTAAAGTAAAAGTATCACACTGGTTTTAATGTATATTCAACTGTGATGAGATTTTGCTGATTTCTTCTTCAAAATGTAGTGCATAAGCCTTTTCCAAACCCTAACAGGAAAACACATTACTTCACTGAGCTCCATCTGTGTTTAGGTTTAGTTTCAAGGCCCCCCCATCTGAGAGCTGATATCCTTGTTGTTACACATCATTTGCTGCACAATTGCATAGCTGTCCATGTTGCAGGTTGAGAGATAACAGATGAGGTGGCTGATACTCTAACACCGGTCTCTTTATAAACTGTACATGCCCTCCTCTGAAACACACGTTTGTTCCCAGATCGAATGGCACAATCAGACAGGTTCAGATAATAACGTGATGTCTTCACTGAGCTCAGCAGCTGCCCTATTTTGGTCAGAGGAGCTGCCCACTATCAAATGAAGGACGTGTGAACATGCAGCGCTAGGCTCAAATCAATAGGGATCAACCTCTTGATATCGCTGCCACCCGTCCCTCAGATCAATGCAGATGTGTGCGGTTGACAAGGATGTAAAGAGGGAGGATGCTGTGGATGCTGTCCTCCTTTCCATTTGCACACAACACCGGCTAAGATTAGACTTTCAATCGGACCTGAAGGGAGGGGCGGAGGAGATGAATTTGTGGAAGGACTGGTCAGGGATTGTGTTCCGAAATGATGAGGTGTAGTACAAAAAGCAGCCAAATAACCAGCAGCAACAGAGAAATAACAGAAACCCTAATACAAGCAGGAAAAGTTTTTTACTTCCACAGACTCTGTGATTACTTTCCATGCAGGTGCCGAGAGTTCTGCTTTCAAATCCACAAATGAGTAAAATTACCCAGGAGGAACAACGGTGCAGACACCTGTGCCGTTAATTCATTATTCTTCCCGAAGCATATTTCCCAGCGATTCAGTAAAAAACAGCAGATATTTTTGTGTCGTTGCGTCAAGAACAGAAGAAATTTTGAAGGTCCAAATTAAGATGAGATTAGCCTAAGGGCTTTTTTATTGAGGGCCTCCTCAAGAAAATTTTATTTCATTTATCACTTACACATTTTTGCATCTTTTTGGATGATTGTGATTACAGTAATAATAAAAAACACAAACAGACTACTGAGTGTGTGTAACTAGCCAGCTGACTGAGTTATTGTTGTGAGCTGATAAGGCTCAATAATAAAAGATAAAAACTTTTCCATTGCAGATGTGTGAAGTGCATGACTTTATGGTTTTCAGGTAAAAACATCTGTTAACATTTAGAAAGGCCTCAAAAAGTAACACATCACACATCTGAAGAAGCTGAGGAACAAAGTGTGTGACATCTATCAGTCTGGAAAGGGTTACAAAGCCACTTCTAAGGCTTTGGGACTCGAGCAAACCACAGATGGAGCCACAAATCCAGAAATGGAAAAAACTTGGATTATTGGCAAACTTTTTCAGGAGTGACCGATCTCCAATTACTCCAAGGACTCTGCGACGACTCATCTACAAGGTCACAAAAGAACCCAGGACAACATCTAAAGGACTGCAAAGTGAAAACCACTGCTGACCAAAAAGCAACGCAAAGGCTCGTCTCACATTTTAGACGTTTGGGGAAAATATTCCATAAACTGATGAGACAAAAGCTGAACTTTTTGGAAGGTTTGAGTCCCGTTGCATCTGGTAAAAAGTTAACACAGCATTTCATAAAAAGAACATCAGACTAACAGTCTAACATGGTGGCTGCTTTGCTACTTCAGGACTTGGAGGACTTAGTTTAACTAATGGAATGGAACTATTTATTCTGCACTCTACCAGAAACTCAAGGAGAAAGTCCAGCCATCAGTTTGTTCCCTGAAGCTCTTCCTCTTCTCCTTTTCAGGGTCATGGGGTGGCTGGAACCTATTCCAGCTGTCTTAGGGTGAGAGGCAGGGTACACGTCACCAGTCTCTCACAGCGCTAACACAGAGACAGACAGCCATTCGCATTCAGATTCACACCTCTGGGCAGTTCCAAATGACCAGTTAACCTAACCCCACTTCCTGCTTGCCTTTAGTCTGTGGGAGGAAATCAAAGTACCTAGAGAAAACTCACGCAATGACGGGGAGAACGTGCAAAGTCCACACAGAAAGACCCAGGACTAATCCCCTATGGGATTAATAAAGTATACATTATTATTCATCCATCCATCCATTCGCTTCCGATTATCCTTTTCAGGGTCGCGGGGGGCGTTGGAGCCTATCCCAGCTGTCATAGGGCGAGAGGCGGGGTACACCCTGGACAGGTCGCCAGTCTGTCGCAGGGCTAACACACAAGGACAGACAACCATTCACACTCACATTCACTCGCACATTCACACCTAGTGGCAATTTGGATTATCCAATTACATTATTATTGTTATTATGAATTGAACTCAGGACCTTCTTGCTGTGAGGCAACAGTGCTAACCACCGTGCTACTACCATGCTGCCCGGTGGATATATCATTATGGTTCATAATTGCTTTCACTTCCAGCACTGTTCAACGTAATACATTAAAACTACCTGAAAAGCAGTATTTAATTGTATTAAAGAATTCTTAATGGAGCATTATTTGGGTGAATATAACGCATCCTTTTACTTAAGTTTCTGGCTTAAACTATGCACTTGGATGCAGGCTCATCATTTCTGGTGGGAAATCGCAGAATTGAAGATTAAAAACATGTATAAAAGCTGGAAATGAAGATAATAGAGCCCTTCCGAGAGGTGTGCGGCCCCACTGGGATGCTTCCTATTTTGCTCAGTTGGATTACCTTTCATTACAAACAGCAAAACATCAGGATTCTGAATCAAACCATGCATCCTATCATTATGTTAGTATATTTTAAGCAAAAATGCCAACATTTACTGTTTAAAGTCCCAGTTTAACGTCCCCTGTGTGGCTATAAAGGTGAAAAACAACTTCTAAACACGTCTAAGGCAAACCAGACTGTACTTACAGTGACAAAATAACCCATCACATATCACCAAATTCAAACAGTGCCAAATCCAGACTTGAACACTGTGTATAAAAGATGTAGATGTAGCCCTTTGTGGTTTTAGTGAAATCGTTGACTACCAACAAATAGGAAGGTGGGGGAACCCTACATCAGGTGGGGCAAAGAATTACTTAGTAGTAATTCTAAGTAAGTAAGTCGCATAATAATTTGTTTTGTGATCTCCAGTAGATTTTTCTTTGTCTGGGCTGTGATCAGTTGACCTGTGATAATACTGCAATATTCACTGCTCTTTGTGCATTCAGCCAGCTGCATTCAACAAGAATCACATTGCTGATTTTTCAATTAATAAGCTCTATAAAAACTGGGTGAATCTAATTAACATCACCACCTTAAATATAAGTTAGTGTCCGCTACCCTTGATGTAGCCCAACACTGACCTGAGAACCACAGCCAGCTCTGTACCAGTCACTGCAGTAAACTTCTCCACAGTACTGCAAACTAACCTGCACAAAACTGCCCGGTACACTATATCCATGCAAGCTTTGCAAAACTCCAGCTTAGTATGAGTTTGTATAATAATTCCACAACACATCTGAATTGAAAATCTCCAAAGTGAAATAATACGTCGCTTGTAAGCTTTCATTTTCCAGTTTATCAAACTTCACTTGCTGTGACTCCATAAGCTATGAAAATAATCTCCTCTTCCTCTCCTGTCCTGGCTTTCTTGCATCTTTATCTCTTAGAGTGGAGCACATTAACATTTTGAGCAGACACACTGCGCAGAAAGAGTTTGTGTGTTTGGTGATTTATGGTAAATGGCCTGCATTTGTATAGCGCTTTTCTAGTCCATAGGACCCCAAAGCGCTTTACACTACATTCAGTCATTCACCCATTCACACACACATTCACACACTGGCGATGGCAAGCTACATTGTAGCCACAGCTGCCCTGGGGCGCACTGACAGAGGCGAGGCTGCCGGACACATTTATTTGTTGAGCTGTTTGAAATGTTACATTTGAAATGACCTGCCACTTAAGAAAACACTAATCCATTAATGCTTGCTCCTCTTCTATATTCCAGGCTACATGCAGAATACCACAACTCCAGCTTGATGAGAAGGGGGAAAAAGTGTGTAACCATGCTGTGGGTATTATTTTCTTATTACTGAGCAAGTAACTCCATGCAACTGGAAATAAGGCTAGGCTCATTAAAATGAACGCATTCAACAGTAATTTGCACATCTTTAACGTTCGAGCCAACTTTAGCCTCTGGATCAAGGCCTGAAAAGTGAAGCCATTGTGAAAGTGCCTAAAAAAGCCATCTATTTCCACTGTGAACGACTATCTTTGAACAGAGGAGGTGGCTTGCGACACCAACTGTCTGCCATCTATAATCCAGTTTTGAGATCCCTTCCAAGACACCTTAACACCCACTCACATCCATTTGACCTCACATGATAGGGTGGGGCTAGGTTTCACAATGGGTTCACCCGAAACCTTGGCTGATTGTGACCTACACCTGTTTTCACAACCTGGCTCGTGTGATTAGGAAGATGATCAAAATCGGGGACTCTCTACCAGTTGCTCTTAGAACTGAAGAAGCTTCTCAGATGAAACGTCTTCAAGAAACTTAAATGTTTTGCTTTCCAAGCTCCTTAAATGCCTAAAACCAGCATTCTTATTACAAAAAGTTGTATAGATGTTTACAGTGAAATGCTTATGGGCTCAGACACAAGTTTGCAGTCTTACTGAATCCAACATGATGCTTGTTAGGACATTGTAAGGAGAATTCAAATTTGATTATAGGGCAGCGCAATATGGCCAAAAATATTTTCATGATACAGTGGGGCAAAAAAGTATTTAGTCAGCCACCGATTGTGCAAGTTCCCCACTTAAAATGATGACAGAGGTCAGTAATTTGCACCAGAGGTACACTTCAACTGTGAGAGACAGAATGTGAAAAAAAAATCCATGCATCCACATGGTAGGATTTGTAAAGAATTTATTCGTAAATCAGGGTGGAAAATAAGTATTTGGTCACCTCAAACAAGGAAAATCTCTGGCTCTCACAGACCTGTAACGTCTTCTGTAAGAAGCTTTTCTGTCCCCCACTCGTTACCTGTATGAATGGCACCTGTTTGAACTCATCATCTGTATAAAAGACACCTGTCCACAGCCTCAAACAGTCAGACTCCAAACTCCGCCATGGCCAAGACCAAAGAGCTTTCGAAGGACACCAGGAAAAGTATTGTAGACCTGCACCAGACTGGGAAGAGTGAATCTACAATAGGCAAGCAGCTTGGTGTGAAAAAATCAACTGTGGGAGCAATCATCAGAAAATGGAAGACATACAAGACCACTGATAATCTCCCTCGATCTGGGGCTCCACGCAAGATCTCATCCCGTGGGGTCAAAATGATCATGAGAACGGTGAGCAAAGATCCCAGAACCACACGGGGGGACCTGGTGAATGACCTGCAGAGAGCTGGGACCAAAGTAACAAAGGTCACCATCAGTAACACACTACAACGGCAGGGAATCAAATCCCGCAGTGCCAGACGTGTTCCGCTGCTGAAGCCAGTGCATGTCCAGGCCCGTCTGAAGTTTGCCAGAGAGCACATGGATGATACAGCAGAGGATTGGGAGAATGTCATGTGGTCAGATGAAACCAAAGTAGAACTTTTTGGTATAAACTCAACTCGTCGTGTTTGGAGGAAGAAGAATACTGAGTTGCATCCCAAGAACACCATACCTACTGTGAAGCATGGGGGTGGAAACATCATGCTATGGGGCTGTTTTTCTGCCAAGGGGACAGGACGACTGATCCGTGTTAAGGACAGAATGAATGGGGCCATGTATCGTGAGATTTTGAGCCAAAACCTCCTTCCATCAGTGAGAACTTTGAAGATGAAACGAGGCTGGGTCTTCCAACATGACAATGATCCAAAACACACCGCCCGGGCAACAAAGGAGTGGCTCCGTAAGAAGCATTTGAAAGTCCTGGAGTGGCCTAGCCAGTCTCCAGACCTCAACCCCATAGAAAATCTGTGGCGGGAGTTGAAAGTCCGTGTTGCTCGGCGACAGCCCCAAAACATCACTGCTCTCGAGAAGATCTGCATGGAGGAATGGGCCAAAATACCAGCTACTGTGTGTGCAAACCTGGTAAAGACCTATAGTAAACGTTTGACCTCTGTTATTGCCAACAAAGGTTATGTTACAAAGTATTGAGTTGTATTTTTGTTATTGACCAAATACTTATTTTCCACCCTGATTTACGAATAAATTCTTTACAAATCCTACCATGTGGATTCATGGATTTTTTTCACATTCTGTCTCTCACAGTTGAAGTGTACCTCTGGTGCAAATTACTGACCTCTGTCATCATTTTAGGTGGGGGAACTTGCACAATCGGTGGCTGACTAAATACTTTTTTGCCCCACTGTATATATTTGCAAATTTGCGATAACAATATAACTGACGATATAATTGATGCAAGACAAAATACTTTACAACTTCACAACTTTATTAGTGCAAAAAAATCCCATCAATGTATTTTCACTTAAACAAGCAGCTGGTTTATGTACATTAAAGCTATATACAAATTTAACAGTGCAAATGCAAATTCCTTGCTGATAATTTAACCAAAAGACATTTCCAGGGGAAATGGGCCATCATATCCTGAGCATATCCTAACCATGTATAATATACACAAAACTTAAAAAGAGGTTATACACACACAATACGGTAATATTATGTTGAAGCACAGTACGTATCACTCCACGAGGCTCCCGACTATGGTAGCAGTAATGCTCCGACAATCCATCAAGCAGTGTGGCTTTGTAGCTTAGCAAAGTCGTACTAAAACATTTTTGACAGATTTTTTACCACATAAAATTGATTCGGGGTCAGTAAACACAACCAGAATTACATAAATAAGGCACACGGGATTATAAGAGGCACGGTCGATTTTTCAGAAAATCAAAGGACTGATTTTAACTGTGCCGCATTTTCCGAAAAACACTGTAATAACGACGGCTCGCTAGCATGCTCTACCAAAAATAGTGCTTTGTTGTGTATCTGACGGAAGAAAGCCAAACCAGTTCCACACCACTGTAGTTGCAGCATTTTGATAAACCAATTCTGGTTTATCTGTTTCATTCAACGATCCGCTTCCGTCCTTCTCATTCTCCGTTGCCGCCATGCTTTTTCCGCCATGTGCGTATGAAAACAAAGGCACTGCGCATGAGCGTTTTACCCATATTCTATCACGATATTTCATTTTCTTATCATTGCCCAACATTATTACCGTGAACAGTATGATATGGTCCAGCCGTATTTGATTAAACAAACAACGTAATTGGCCATAACTGGTGAAGCCAGAACCCGAAATATCTCTAATCCATGAAAGATATTTGGAGCTTCTGAGCCTCTAAAGCAATGCCAATACAGAAGTGTTGCTAACCTGCAATCTTTTTAAGAGATCAAAAGTAAGAATGACGGCTGAAGTTGAAATTCCCCAATCTGAACAAATGCAAAACACAAACTTGGAGGAAACACCCTTAGCCGATTGCTGTCATCCGGTTGCAAGGAACCTTGTTGTGATTTTTGACAGTGTGATAAACAGATTAGCTCTCTTGTTAAGCTCAGCTTCTTTCAACTAATGCATGAATTATGCTTTAAACTGTTAGCAGTCGGACGTACCGCCCACGGGACATTGGATGGTTTAGGGGACTAATAGGACTGCTAAGGGGTTAACTGGAAACTGTACTGTAATTGTGACATAACGGGAAACTCCTTTTAGCTGTAAAGCTGTAAACTTCCAAATAACCTCTCGTGCACTTCCTGAGAAAGACGTTGATTTCCTGCAGAAGTCTATATCAAGTTCAGGCTCCTCAGTGAGGTTACCTTTACCTACGTCGTGCCACATGATTTTGAGAGAATAATCCAGTCATTATCACCTCCAAGCAGCAGCTCACCTATACTGGCCTCCTTCCTCTGGTTTCCAGTACATTTCAGGATCCAGTTTAAAATTTTATTGCTTGTTTTTAAGGATCTCAGTAGTTTGGCGCTCCCTCACTTAACAGAACTTTTGAAGGCATACAATCCTGCAGTAGCACCGAGGTCTGTGCTCTTTCTAGATGCAGGCTTGAAAGCAGAGGCGAGAGAGCCTTTTCGGTGGTGGCTCCTAATCTTTGGAACAACTTATCTTTTCACATAATAGCTGCCAAGTCTCTTAATCGTTTTAAAACACTTTTAAAAACCCATTTGTTCTCACTTGCTTTCAGGTCTAGTTGAGCAGATTACTCTGGCTCTTCTTATGCAAACTGTTTTATTTACTTATTTTGTTTGACTTACAGTGTATCTTTATGGTTGCTTTGATGACTGTCATATATGTATATATATATATATATA